>NC_083642.1:2471187-2618687 GCF_963576545.1 Limanda limanda | reverse complement strand
TCGACCCGTCTCCCAGTCTCCCGGCCCGTCTCCCAGTCTCTCGACCCGTCTCCCAGTCTCTCGGCCCGTCTTCCAGTCTCGTCTCCCAGTCTCTCGGTCCGTCTCCCAGTCTCTCAGCCCGTCTCCCAGTCTCTCGTCCCGTCTCTCGGCCAGTCTCCCAGTCTCTCAGCCCGTCTCCCAGTCTCTCGTCCCGTCTCTCGTCCCGTCTCCCAGTCTCTCGTCCCGTCTCCCAGTCTCTCGGCCCGTCTCCCAGTCTCTCGTCCCGTCTCCCAGTCTCTCAGCCAGTCTCCCAGTCTCTGGGCACGTCTCCCAGTCTCTCGTCCCGTCTCCCAGTCTCTCGTCCCGTCTCCCAGTCTCTCGGCCCGTCTCCCAGTCTCTCGTCCCGTCTCCCAGTCTCTCAGCCCGTCTCCCAGTCTCTCGTCCCGTCTCTCGGCCAGTCTCCCAGTCTCTCGGCCCGTCTCCCAGTCCGTCTCCCAGTCTCTCGGCCCGTCTCCCAGTCTCTCGGCCCGTCTCCCAGTCTCTCGGGTCGTCTCCCAGTCTCTCGACCCGTCTCCCAGTCTCTCGGCCCGTCTCCCAGTCTCTCGGCCCGTCTCCCAGTCTCTCGGGTCGTCTCCCAGTCTCTCAGCCCGTCTCCCAGTCTCTCGTCCCGTCTCTCGTCCCGTCTCCCAGTCTCTCAGCCCGTCTCCCAGTCTCTCGTCCCGTCTCTCGGCCAGTCTCCCAGTCTCTCAGCCCGTCTCCCAGTCTCTCGTCCCGTCTCTCGTCCCGTCTCCCAGTCTCTCGTCCCGTCTCCCAGTCTCTCGGCCCGTCTCCCAGTCTCTCGTCCCGTCTCCCAGTCTCTCAGCCAGTCTCCCAGTCTCTGGGCACGTCTCCCAGTCTCTCGGCCCGTCTCCCAGTCTCTCGGCCCGTCTCCCAGTCTTTCGTCCCGTCTCCCAGTCTCTCGGCCCGTCTCCCAGTCTCCCAGTCTCGTCTCCCAGTCTCTCGTCCCGTCTCCCAGTCTCTCGGCCCGTCTCCCAGTCTCTCGGCCCGTCTCCCAGTCTTTCGTCCCGTCTCCCAGTCTCTCGGCCCGTCTCCCAGTCTCCCAGTCTCGTCTCCCAGTCTCTCGTCCCGTCTCTCGGCCCGTCTCCCAGTCTCTCGTCCTGTCTCCCAGTCCGTCTCCCAGTCTCTCGGCCAGTCTCCCAGTCTCTCGGTCCGTCTCCCAGTCTCTCGGCCCGTCTCCCAGTCTCTCGGCTCGTCTCCAAGTCTCTCGGCCCGTCTCCCAGTCTCTCGGCCCGTCTCCCAGTCTCTCGGCCCGTCTCCCAGTCTCTCGGCCCGTCTCCCAGTCTCTCGTCCTGTCTCCCAGTCCGTCTCCCAGTCTCTCGGCCAGTCTCCCAGTCTCTCGGTCCGTCTCCCAGTCTCTCGGCCCGTCTCCCAGTCTCTCACCCCGTCTCTCGGCCCGTCTCCCAGTCTCTCGTCCTGTCTCCCAGCCCGTCTCCCAGTCTCTCGGCCAGTCTCCCAGTCTCTCGTCCCGTCTCCCAGTCTCTCGGCCCGTCTCCCAGTCTCTCGTCCCGTCTCCCAGCCCGTCTCCCAGTCTCTCGTCCCGTCTCCCAGTCTCTCGGACTCGCCAGTGTTGAAACCAGTGAAACAACATCAGTCAGGTTCAGAGAGCTGGAGAAGGTAGCAGGAGCTGCTCGGTTGTAAAGAGTTGATTGAAACATCTAAATAATAATACCACAGTTTAGTCCCTTCCTTTGAAAACAGCGCCTCCTTTAGGTGACGTGTGGCGGTGCAGGAAGTGAACGATGCTGATTGTTGAATAGATTGTTCCCTGACGTCTGTCGGCTTTCTGCACACACACAAACACACACACACACACACAGACAGACACACACACTCTCTCACACATACAGTACTTGTCCATGCACTCCAAAGCAGATGCACATGCCTCGGTTCTGCACATGCACGACACATGCACGCAGCCGTGCCGGGCCCGGCTACAGGTTCTCGCCCGGCTGGTACTGCGGCTCGGTGGAGGTGAAGTAATCCTCCAGGAAGCCCTGCAGGTACTCGAAGGTGGGCCGCTCCTCCGCCTCCTTCCTCCAGCAGGTCAGCATCAGCTCGTGCATGGACTCGGGGCACTCGGCCGGGCACGGCATCCGGTAGCCACGCTCCACCTGGTCCAGCACCTCCCGGTTCACCATCCCTGGGGGGGGGGGGGGGAGGGAAACACAGAGTCACATTGGGAACTGTGCGATTGCTGATATAGACTGATTTCTGTTAGACAAGGGAAGGCCTGAGAGAGAAGAGAAGTTCTCCTTGCCTGGGTAGGGCACTCGGCCTTTGGTGGCCAGCTCTGTCAGCAGGACGCCAAACGACCACACGTCAGATTTGATGGTGAAGCGGCCGTAGAGAGCCGCCTCCGGGGCCGTCCACTTGATGGGAAACTTGGCGCCTGGAAGAGGACGAGTTCACCAGCAGGTTAAGATTCAATCATTGAAGCCAAGACTGAGACGGATTAATCCTAAAGTTTCCTGAGGTCAATAAACAAGCTGCTCCAGTGGATATAAACACAAAATTACACATATTTATTCCTATATCATGAATATCTATCCCCCCAAAACACGAGTAATACCTGGACTACAAACACACACAAACACACTGCATTTATGTATAAATAATCGCTATAAGCTCCACAGCGCCCCCTCGTGGTCGTACCTTGCCTGGCGGTGTACTCATTGTCTTCGATGAGGCGAGCCAGACCGAAGTCGGCCACTTTACAAACCAGGTTATCTCCCACCAGGATGTTGGCAGCTCGCAGGTCTCTGTGCACGTAGTTCATCCTCTCCACGTAGGCCATTCCCGAAGCGATCTGAGGAAGAGGAGGAAGAGGAGGAGGAGGAGGAGGAGGAGGAGGAGGAGGAAGAGGAGGAGGAGGCAGCGTTAAATGACACATGTTTTTAGCGGATTCACGTTATGCTTTGGTGCATTTCTATATTTCTGCCACTGACCTGTGAGGCCATGTCCACCAGCTGCGGGAGGCGGAGCATCTTACCCATGTCGCCCTTCAGGAAATCCAGCAAGCTGCCTGTAAACAAAGGTTTCACATTGTTGGCACGTGTTGACATTTCTCAAATATCTTCCCAGGCATTGAACAAAGTAAAGCTCGGCCTGAGTCACACGAACAAATCATTCCAGTCGTTCAGGTTTCTCAGTAGTTCTGGTAAACGTCCACCGAGCAGGTTCCTCTCTGCACGTGGCGTCTTCCTTTCACTTCTCCACCAGCTTCACTTCACCACGGGGGGGGGGGGGGGGGGGGGTTCGGCCGGCGCTCACCTTGCACCATGTACTCGGTGACGATGTAGATGGGCTCCTCCGACACCACGGCGTAGAGCTGCACCAGCTTCTCGTGCCTCAGCTTCTTCATGACCTGCGCCTCCTCCAGGAACGCCTCCGTGGACATGGTGCCGGTCTTCAGGGTCTTGATGGCCACGCGCGTCGTGCCGTTCCACGTCCCTGAGGGAAACAAGAGAAACACAACAGAGTCATCAGTGACGAGTGTGACAGCTCAGACAATAGAGGAGGGATCAGCGGGGGCATTCCTTCACCGAGGGTCACGCCCCTTCTCGCTGTGGTTAAAGAAAGAGGAGAAAATCCCCCTCAGTAAATTATAGAGCAGGCTGGAAAGTATGCTCCCTCACAGGAAACACCAGCTGTAATTAATTTGTTCTCTCTTATCGGATATATTACAGAGTCACAGCAAATGTCGTTGAAAATAAATAGAAATTAAATGATCAATTTAGTTCTAGTTCTGTGAGAAATCAAGAGAAAATCATCCTGTTTCACGACGTGACCGAAAGTGAAAGAACCTCCTGGATCCAGGATCTGCACCAACTTGTTCCTTGACTCATTTTCCACCCAATTCCACAGAATTTCATGGAAACTGGTTAAGAAATTCTTGATCCTGCTATAAACACGACCTCCTTGGCAGAGGTAAAAAAATAACCTTTACATTTTATTATGAGGAAATACTTCAGAGCTTTATATGAAACTGTTCAGTAGCTGTTTCCTGCCCTCGTTGGTATTTTATTAATTAATTGAAAGAAAATAGTTCTGGGCCTTGACAGTGATTCAATGAGCCTTTCAATGAGTCAAGTTTCACCAAGTTTCACCAAGTCTTAAGTCTCATAAAATCTCATTAAAACCGATTCTATAGTTTTTGTGTAATCCTGCTAACAAACAAACAAACAAACAAACACAGACAAATAAAAAACCTCCCTGGCTGAGTAAATTAACTTCAAACATAAAGTCATGAGCACAAAACTAAATTAATAACACATTGGCTCAATATAGTAGTAATAGTAATATTCTATAGATTACTATAGTGAAGAATTGAGGAATTTAACAGTTTGGCAAAGAATAACAAATATAAGAACCTCTTCACTTTTAACAGAACTACTTTTAAAGAGCACATTGTGTGTTTTGAGCCTCAGGAGGAGGAACAGGAACAGGAACCTCCGCTGCAGCTGTCGCCATGGAAACGATGAACCATGAAGACAGAAACCACACTCACCCATCCACACCTCTCCGAAGCAGCCCTGCCCGAGCTTCAGGTCCAGACGCAGCGAGTCCCGGGGGATCTCCCAGGCGTCCTTGGCCAGTCCCTGAGTCTGAGGCTTCAGCACGGGACAGATGTCTGACAGACTGTGACACAGCCCGTCGGCGTGCTCTGGGGGACGCGAGAAGACGACCGGGTGGGAGGTTAAAACAAAAGAAGTGTCCAAGAAACAGACGACAACATGAGCACGTGTCCCGGACTCACTGCGGTAGTGGTTGACGAGCTGCTGCAGGTTGCTGAACTGCGTGCGGGACGTGATGTAGTAGCCGCCGCTGTCCAGCTTCCGGATCTTGTAGTGCTTCACGTTCAGGCCTTTGGTGTTATCGTAGTCCAGCACTGACAGACAGAAGGCGCCTGGGGGGGGGGGTCACAGCAGATACAACATGGTGGGAGTTATCATGTGGCCTGGAGGAAAGTTATTGTTTGAGTGTCACAAAAGAAAAATCATGTTCTTTGTTTAAATCCCGGTTTCAGTCGTGTGGAGTTTGCATGTTCCTCCCATGATTGTGTTGTTTTTTTTCCAGCTTCCTCTCTTAATTGGAGACTCCTAATTGATCGTGGGTTTGAGAATGAGAGAGTAAATTGTTGTTTTTATTACATTGGTCCTTAGATTCAGCCCCAGCCCCCCCCACCCACCTTCTAATACCCTCAAAGTGGAGACCAGGGACCCCAAAGTGTCCCAGAGAGGGACCCTTCCTGGGACAAGAGGAATCATTTATTATCCCATTAGTTTCATCCATTGGACATAATGTTTGATTATTTTGCTCCTAACGACGCACAATAACACATCATACAGTTAACATCTCGATAGACGGGGGTCCGGGGTTTAAATGAATCACTTCCGGGGTCTGTGACGTGCAGAGATCCACTGGTTTAGATCACAGAGGGAAATGAGATCATGATGAAAACCACAGATACAGAGAGAGATTGTGTTCAGGACGATTTGCTCGTCACGCCACCAGGGGGAGGCGTCAGTCAAGTGGAGAACCGTGGCCGCCCTACACCCCCCCACCCCACCCCCCACCCCCCCTTAATGTATAAACTGGGTGATTTGGCCTGTGGTTGTTCAGCCTCAGCTCCACACTGACCTAGTTCTGTTGGCCTCACCCTGCCTGTACTCTCCTGCATCCGTCTGCACCTTGTCCCTTTGTCTCGGTCCGTGCAGAGGTTAAACATACCCCCCCCCCCCCCCCCAGGAATCATGTAACGTGCACTTGGACGCACATCACACACAAACACACACACACACACAGAGCCAGTGAATCCCACGTGGACTGTGTTTTTTCCGCAGTATTTGCAGAAGAAGAGCGGAACATCCAACCTTTCTGCATCTGCATGTATTAAATCTGCAGGGTTCTTCTCCTTGGGGAGTTTTTACTGAGACGTGTCAGGGAATTCAAACTGTGCTTCATGTTGAGATCTCAATATTTAATATCTACTATCTAAAAAAACATTGGGAACAAGTGCTGTATAAATAAAGTGTATTTTCTTTTGTGACACATTTCCAGGACAAAATGTCCTTTCGTGGATCAGAGTGAATCTCAGCTCCTCCAGGTCTGGAGAGGTTTCACCACAACAATCACATTTTCTGTTTTAAAGACAAGCAGCTCTTTCAAAGTGCATTTTTAAAGAACCCTCATGGGTTATTGAGAGAAAATGTCAAAAGTCACAACACTCCTCAGATCCTGTTAAAAAATAGATTCTGCAATATGATTCCTGAGTTTTATTGCAATATTAAAATTAATTAGATTAATTTTTTTTTTTTATAAATTCAGATTTTCTGCCAAACATTCACCTAACGAATGAAATTTAGTGCAAATGTGAAATTAAGTTGTTGTGTAGAGTTGTTTCCTGCAAGTTCCCTCGTTAAAACTCTGGAGAAAGTCCGGAAAATTCGTCGTATATGTAGAATGAGCTGATGAAGATGTTAAGATTCTAGAGCTTTCTGTGATTTTGCCTGATGACCTGTGTTGATGTGATGCAAACATGTGATTTTTGCTTTGGAACCGATACGTCGCCCTTCATCTGAACGCTCCAGACATTTGCCTGTTGTCATGAATGCGTCTGACTTCTCCAGAGTCTGGAGTTTGCAGATGAACCTGAGCTGAGTGTCTCTGGATGTGAGAGGAAACCAGAACACCTGGACATGGGGAAGATGCAAACCCCACACAGAGAGAATCCAGATGTGAAGCAGCGATGCAAACCATTAGTCGAGGACCAACACACAGAGTTTGGTCAGAGCTTGGTCTCGGGGTCTGCTCTCTCACCTTTGGTGGTCTCGCTCTCTCTCACCAGGAAGGTTCCTCTCCGGTTCTCCAGACTCAGCAGCAGACGCTCCGAGTCGCGGCGGGTGATTTTGCCAAAGTACCACCTGGAAAAAACATGGGACACACGCGGGAAGCGGGATGGTGAAGGAATGAAGATGAAGACGAGGGCAGGAGGAGGTGAAGAAGAAAGGGTGAGCCGGTGAAATTCAGTCTGAAGCCAATTCACATGCAGTTCATTCGCCTGCTTACCTGGACTCGAGAGTGAGTCTGAGGTGACTGCGGCAGCAGGAGGAAACAGTGAGAAACGGACACGAGTAATAAAAACAGTTGGTCTGTGAGTTTGAAAGCAGGCGAGCGTGTAGAGATCAGACCACGCCCTCCACAAGCAGAGAGAAGTATACAGCAGTACACAACATGACAGGGAATACTTCAGCTTCTAGAAAAAAAAACTGGGCAGTACTTTGCTTTCTTGCTGAAACTCGGACGGTAAATATGATGCTACAGGGCAGGAGGTTGATATCTTAGTTTGGCATGTACATGTATGACTGGACACTAGGGGGTGCTGTAAGGACATTGGTCATTTTTTGAGATTATGAGTTATTAGTCTTTAATAGCATTAATATGACTATAATTTTGATAATATATAGGGTATTTGATTTATAAGCCACCCATTGTCGTTTTTTACTTCAGGTTTTGTGTTAAAACAAATATATGCTGGAATGTTTTTATTAGTGAGTTTCAACAGCCCTGTGGCTATAGATCTATATTTAAATTGAGTTGTTATGATTTTCTGATCCATGATGCATGTTTTCAGGCGTGTAATTAGACAGGGAATAAAAGTAAAACAGTATGGATGTAGTCTCACTCTCAGCAAGAAAGCAATCAGGATATTTCCCAAAATGTCAAAGTGATCCTTTAAGGAGTTCATTTCAAATTCACATAGCGACAAAAGGAAAAAATTCTCCAGAATCCAACAGCATTAATTCCCTCGTGCTCTTGGTGAAAAACAGATGAAAGTGACAGAGTCAGGGAGAAAGTAAATGAAGGGCTTTACTCTTCTGCCTGGATGGAGTCGGACGGAGCCACGTAATTGCTGGGGATGTAACCGCTCTCTCCGGTGGTCAGGGAGCGCGCCAGCCACCAGTCGCCTTCCCTGCAACCAGGAGACGACAACACACAGCTTCAGTGAGGCTCGTCACACACACACACACACACACACACACACACACACAGACACAGACACACACACGGCCCAAACACAAGTTAACACAGTGCTCACCAGTTTCTCAGGGCCGGTGTTTATCAAGAGTCTCCCAGTGAGAGTGATGTAAACCACTAAACAGCCACTTTGACAATAACTCAAATGGAGGCGTGGCTTCTGGAGAAGCTTGATAAATATGAGCCCAAGTGTTGAAAAACATATTTTGTAATTATACACAGACACTCATCGGGTTGGGGGGGGGGGGGGGGGAGCTGATGCAGCCGTGCAGCACTGAGAGTTTTCTTTTAGAGCAAAGTTAGGATTTGTTTTCAGGTGAGTTGATCTGAATCCATTGCAGCGCTGCAGGGGTCCGAACCAGCCCCCCCCCAACTGCACTACGGGATCATGGGAGAGAGTTACGGTGGATGTGTGCCTCTCGCTTGTGAAGTGGTATTACAGTGCACAGGTGAATGCTGCACAGACACACACACACAGACACACACACAAGCAGCACGTTCACAAAGAGGAGCTTCACAAACCTGCAGTTCACCTTCCTCCTGAAATTAACGGTTTGTGACGGAGAAATGGAAAAAGAGGAAGAAGATGAGGGGGAAGTGGTGAAAGAGAAGGTGGTTAATACAGAGAGCAAGTTGTGAGCAGTGACACAACAGCACACAAAGAGTCACACAATCCTGATGTATGCATTTCAAAGTTCGGCCTCTGATGGCAGTGGAAACCTTGTGTTTTTTTGTCACGTAGGTTTATTGAACAGAGGAAGCTGTGATTAGTGATAACAGCCGTGCAACATTTATTATCATTATTGACACATAAGGCATAAGGGGACTGAAAATTATAATAAACAACTCGCAAATCCAGCGGAATAAAGACAAACTAAAGCTTTTCACTATAAACCAGCACAAAAATGAAAATTACCCACATGGAACAAATTTTGGAAGATTTAACGTCGAAGCAAAACTTCTCTGCAGTGTCTCATGGGAAATGAGAAGTGCCACATTTATACTTCGACTAAAATATATATATTCTTAATTCAGGTTCTATATATTAAGCTGTATTCTTTTTAATTCTAGTTGTTTGTAATAGAGTTTATGGTTCAACTGTAAAATCTCAAGCCTGAATCTAATTTCTTTGTCATGACAATAATATAATAATAATGACATCTTAAGAATAATTGAATATCTTTTTTTATATATCAAACAATATATCAGCTGATATTTTGGAGTCTGACATTTTAACCACACTCACCAGTTTGTTAGTTTATCTTAATGTGGTATTTTTCCACCGTGTAAGATTGGACACTAGATGGCGCTTTAGGGTTTTTGGCTTGTCAATTTAAAAAATGTATATATATATATAAATACATCAGCAGATATTACGGTATGAGAAATATTTCTACTCCCTCTCGGTTCCGGCCCCCAGACTTTACAGGGGAGGGACAGTAATGAGGTAAATAGCCGGAGACACGATATTATCATAACAAAAGCCAATCAGGTCACTGCGCACAGCTTTATTCTCACATTGAACTGGACCAATCAGAACTGTGATAACCTGCTAACTAATCAGAGCTGTTCCTGGACTCTAGGTTCACGTGACCCAATCAGGATCCAGGTCTCGGGCCTGAGGGGCCAGATGCAGCGATAATCCACTATTGTTCTCCGCTGGCTTCTAGGTCAGTAGTTTGTTAGCGGGCGAGCGGCTCTCGGGGGGGTGCAGCGCCACATCGCACGCCTCACTGCACCGCCATCGATTCACCGAGCAACACAAGCATATCTGGGTTCGGTTTGTCTGTGGAGGGACTTGGGGGGGGACGGGGGGGCCCGCGGTGAACTGGACCTGCTGAGCGGAGACGGAGCAGCGAGACGTGAACTGTCTCAGAGAAACTGTTTGTGAATGAAGCAGCGAGAGAGAGAAGCTTTGCTGAGTCATGACTGTTCAGCCGTGGTTCAGACAGGAGGACAAACAGAGAGTGAGGTCGCCTGTGCTGGAGTGGAACACATCACCTCTACTGTCATAATGTACTTTGCTTATTCAACTGTACTTCACTGAACTAGTTTTACTTCCCAGGTACTTTCCCCTTTTACTCCACAACACATATCTGCAAATATCTGGACTTTCCGTTCTTACTTTACATCTTTTAAAAAGCATTGAGACACATGTACATGTAACATGTTTTATATATTTTTTTAAAGTAATCAGTAACAAGAAGGGAATTGATCCACTGATCCAATCAGAGCGAGCAGGCAACAGTAGACTCCGCCCCCTGCAGCATAGGTATCACAGGTAATGAACTCAATAAGTACTTTTATTCTAAATACTTCCAAATATATTTAAAAACATACTTATGCTCAATTATAAAAGCTAAAGGTACTTTTTACTCTTATCTGAGTATATTTCTGTCTATTTATTTGTTCTTTAACTGTGTGTAGTGATCTGAAAAGTTCCTTTACTTGGCTTCTGTACTTAAGTACATATTTTATGTATCTGTACTTCACATAAATAGATTTATTTTCAGGTACTTTTTACTTTTCTCCAGTATATTTCTACTATGCATTGTGTTGTCTAAAAGTAAAGAAACATCTAAACTGGATTAGAAAGAGGAACACGCCATATGTTCAGGTTGGGGAAGGTTCATGTATGTATGTAAATTGATGTAAATGTATAAAACTGTATAAAACCAATAAATATATGTTGAAAAAAAAGAAAAAAAAGAAAGAGGAACCACTGAGACTGAAAGAGTCTGAACTACACTTATATTAAACAGAATATACAGTAGACACACTTAATACTATATCTGACTGTTACATTAGGGAAGAGGATACACTCAGCAAGTACTTAAGACTACTTACGTTTAGTACTTACTCCACCACTGGTAGTAACTCTTCATCATTCACACAGAGTATATGTGTATATGTGTGTGTGTGTGTGTGTAGGAAAAAAGTGATATTGAGCTAATTGGTTTGTGTTTCCATGAGAGTGAGACGCTCGGCGGAGGGAGTCATACGGAGGGAATGTCTGATGGTTTTCAGTTTTTTTCCTTACGTGTTGTTGACGATCTGCAGTCGCTCGCCCTTCTTGAACGACAGATCTGAGGCCGTCCGAGACTCGTAGTCGTACAACGCCACGAAGGTCGTCACGCCCCCTGGAGGGAGAAGAAGGAATCAGAGAACTGCCGACCACACAGAGCAGAGCGTGGAGTTCTAACAACGAACCGAGCGAACCTGCGAGTGTGATTCTGTTCGGAGCCGTGCTGCTGTTATTGTCCACCCCCCCGAACAGGGCCAGCTCTGCAGGGTTGACCATGGACGGATTGCCGCTGAGACCTCCGTCCATGGCGGAGCCGCGGCTGGGAGCCAGGGACGGCTGGTTGGAGTGGTGGCCTCCAGCCCCCCCTCCACAGTTGAGGTTTCCATCCAGGCTGTGGGGCCGCAGGCCGGAAGACTTGGGCTTACTCTTGGATCCCCCCATGGCCAAGGCCTGAGGAACCGAGGAC
This sequence comes from Limanda limanda, assembly GCF_963576545.1. Classification (NCBI taxonomy): domain Eukaryota; kingdom Metazoa; phylum Chordata; class Actinopteri; order Pleuronectiformes; family Pleuronectidae; genus Limanda; species Limanda limanda. Next base: position 2,607,120 of record NC_083642.1, on the reverse strand, counting down.
AGAGACAGAAAAGAAGACGCAGTCAATAAATGACATCATTGACATAAACCAGACTTGTTGTCTTATGTCATTTGATTAGAATACGCTCTCTGGAAAGATTCCCCCCCCCGGCTGCCACACGCCAGATGCAGAAACCAGAGACGGGCTGGAGGCCGAGGCTCCAAATCCACCGAGAGACAGAGACATGTGGACCACATGAAGCCAAACCAGCCCAAAGACCGGGAGCAGCTGCTGCTCTTTGGTTTCAACACAAACATGAGATCAGCTTCACCACGCTGCCACCAGCAGAGCGCACACACACACACACACACACACACACACACACACACACACACACACACACACACACACACTAACGCACACATGTGTCAGACACAGATGCACAGGCAGAGAAATGAAATGTCTCTGTGGAGTCATAGTCGTTCTTTTGGCTTTATTCACACCGATCATTTGAAGATGAGTGAAGTATCGTGAAGCTTCGAACCAAACCCACTGAACACTATCATTTAGCCAAACTTCTCAAAATATGACATTTGGAAAATAATAACAAACTGAACAAATCTGTGGGGATGCCACCTTTTATACAAAATATAGAAATAATCTATTAAAGCTGCTTTAATTGCTTGTTTTGACCACATGGGGGCGCTGGAACAGGTTGTTGTGTAGAATGCATTAGGAAACGTTTGCTGAACTACAAAGGCTCTCGGAGAACAAGCACCTCTCCCCAGGGGGCGCTGATTATCCTTGATGCATTAATTGATCCTGGAATCTCATAAATATCTCACACTCATTAATATCAGTCTCTTGAACACGCCCCTCAGCAGGACCCAGGAGAAATACACATAAATGAAAAGAACACAGTTATTGTCGTTCTTGGATCAGCTCCCTGCTGCAGACTCATATTAAAATATTTTTAAAAATTCAGCAACCGAAACTACATCCTCCTCCCGAGTTTCATTGTACTCCGTCAAGTAGTTAAAACTGTTTAATAACAAACAAACAAAACATAACCTCTTGGGCAACGCAAAGAAACACGAGAGAGAACGAAAACAATCATCTTTTTTTTTTTACATATTTGTTTATTAGTTTTCCAACAGGTAATACAACACAAAACAAAACAAAAACAAGACAAACATTTGCCTCAGACACATATTCAAATCCATACAGGCAGAAGATTCAGGGGTCACGTCCTATACAAGTAAGAAAAAAATGTAAAACAGATAAGTAAAATAAAAGTATATAGAAATAAAAGTAAACCAACTAAATGGTAAAACAGAGTGCCTCTTTTGAGGCAGAGCATTCTGAGCTATGATACAAACCCTCTTGTGAGAATGGTGGAAACATTCAGACCAACATGTGACAGAAAGGGTTCCCATGTTTTACGAATTGCTATGAAGTTTACATGTCAAATGGTCCAACACAACATATTCAAATACAACCCTTGAAAACAATCATCTTTAAAATCGAAACAATGCAACAGAAAGATGCTGAACCGCTCCACAGAGCAGCGAAGCAGGGAGGTAAATCCAAAAGTCAACCGTGACTTCAACGGTCAGAAACAACCGGTGGATTAATTGATAATGAATCGTTAATTGCGTCTCTGTCAGGCAGCTGCTGATCCAGTTCCATGATCCTCGTGGAAGCAATGAACCGCTCGGCCTGATGAGAGCCGGTCGAGGTGAAGAGGTTCGGCTCGTGAAGTAGCTCTAATCACAGCTTAGTGCAGCAGAATCATTTCACTAAGCCACGGATCATTTAGGGAGTCCGGCCCAGGCTCTCATCATCATCGGGGGTGAGATCGAGCCACAGGGAGTCCGCTGGAAAATGCTAATTTACTGAAAACAGTACGGTCGGGCCTCTGTGGTGAGCCCAGGAGTCAAAGATCCTCAGAAAGAGACGAGCTACAACACCGGGGCGTAATCACACACACGGGAAATTAGAGGCTCTGTCGCTGGGTCTTGTCATTTTTTGGGATAAAGCTTCAGTTCTTTCCTGATGCACAAAGCAGTGAGAGGAGGAGGGGGGGGGGGACGCCACACGAGGGTTCATTGGCATCATGTGTGGGTGAGTGTGGGGGGGGGGGGAGGAAGTGAAGAGGGGTCATGGGGGACGCACGCACACTCCATATCTCCCCTCGGGGCACGTCTGCATCCCAGTAAGTGCACCAGTGCAGGATAACACAGAGCTGATGGGTGACTCGTCCTCCGCACTCTCTCTCTCTCACTCTCTCTCTCTCTCTCTTCTCCAGTCATCTCTGCTGGGAAAGCTGCTCCCCCCCCCCCCCCCCCCCCGTAATCCACACAGATAATACTCTCACTTAAAGGGAGGAGGCCTCAGTGAGATAACAGATTAAATAATACATGAGGAGGACAGAACACACAGAAGCTGTTTGTGGGACGTGATTCAGTATTTTACACGTTTGAATTCCAGAGTAGCGATATTGTTTTGTCCCAGATTTGTCCCGTACAGTCTCCATGTCATGTGTGTGTGCTCCTGTTTGCCAGATGTGGGCCACGAGAAGGGTGGTGGTGCTGCACCATCGGCTGAAGTGTCTCACATCTGGATTGGTCCTGATTAGGGTTGCACAATTCCGGGAATATTCAAAGTTGGAAACTTTCAATGGGGTTTAACGGGAATTAACGGGAAATGTTGTGGGTAATTTATACTAACTGTATTTACCTTGTCATATACAGACATAAATATAAACATTTTGTTGTGTCATAGGCTGATTTGAGCCCTGAGGAAACTTTGGGCACTTGACTATATGCTTCTGCATCGTTGTGTCATTCTTAACATAGGTCTTTGCACAGTATTTGCAAATGTACACAGCCTTTCCTTCTACATTGGATGGGGTTAAATGTCTCCACACATGAGAGAGTGCACGTGGCATTGTTCTGTAGAATAAGATGAGAAAAAAGTTTGTAAAAAACACTAATGCAATGCCAGAGATATAAATAGTTAGCCAAACTATTGGAATCGTCTGTAAATGTTTTTTACAATTGATGGATAAATGAATGGAAATAGTCTAGATGAACAGATGAACAATCCTCAATCAGCATGCTAATATAATTTCCCAGTAATATCATTGAAACTTGACTAGTCCTGCACACTACAGCAGGCCTCAATAGCCCTGTAGAAGCATATAGTCAAGTGCCCAAAGTTTCCTCAGGGCTCAAATCAGCCTATGACAAAACAAAATGTTTATATTTATGTCTGTAAATGACAAGGTAAATACAGTTAGTATAAATAACCACAACATTTCCAGTTTATTCCCGTTAATTCCCGTTAATTCCCGTATATTCCCATGGAAAGTTTCCAACTTTGAATATTCTCGGAATTTTGCAACCCTAGTCCTGATCCTCAAACTCAAGACTTTCGCACCCGGACAAAACACTCTTCACACTCCCGAAGAGGAGAAGAGAAGAGACAGAGCCGAGCCAACATGAAACAGACTCTGAGCTTTTCTCTTCACTCACTTTCCAACAAAGACATCTTGTGTCAGCTCCCAGCAGTCAGGGGGGGGGGGAACCAGCCAGTCACAGAGGAGGCCTGTGATTCGCCGGCTGCCAGATCCTCGCGTGCTGCAGCTCCAACAGCCAGGAGGAAATATGGAAATCAAGTCAAGACGCCAAAAAACACTGTCATGCAATGCAGGAGTGAAAGTGGAATCCTGCCTGTGTGTGTGTCTGTGTGTGTGTCTGTGTGTGTCTGTGTGTGTGTATCATCTGCAGAAGCTAGTGATAATGAGAGCCAGCAGCACTGAGGTACTGTAACGAGCTGCGTGGAAATCCCTCAGGCGAGGCGGGGGTGTGGCTGGGTAGGTGGATGGGGGGGGGGGGATCTGCTTAATTATGCATAAGATCTAGCAATGAATTCCAAATCCTATAAGTCTCCTGGGCCTTTGGTAAATGGGAATAGTCTTTTCATATTGCAGCGGGTTGTTGTGTCCTCGCCGCACAGGAAGCTGAGCGTCTGCTTTGTGTGTCTGCTTTGTGCGTTTAACGTGAAGAGAAAACAATCACGACAACAGAAAGGAGCCGGATCACGTCACTCGTCCATTTCCTCCGACAACACCGGCTCCCCAGAGCTAAAACCAATTCTCTTAAACGCACTGTGGGATACAGAGCCATGAAGTCTTGGAACCTACGACCAACAGAAGTTATATTATATTAATTATATTTTGAATGTAAATGTTTGTTCAAAAAGCAAATACTGAAACACTTGGGTACAGCATACTTGTGATGAACTGTACATAAATGTGTAGTATTCTCTTACATGGTTTGCAGTTTTCGCTTCTATGGAACTAGATATATCAGTGTTTTATATCATGACAAAGGTAAAACTGCATAACCACTAGGGATGGGGAAAAATCGATTCAGTTACAATACGCGATTCTTGTGAATGACTCGTTTATTTCAAAGTTTATATTTTAAGCAAACTTTTATTCATTCTATTTATTTTACCTTTTATTTATTGTTTAAAAGTAGCCTAAGTGGCATACATTTCTTAATCTGTCAGTTTGTGTGCAATTGACAGGGGCTATACAATAATAGGGCACATTTTTATTTATTTTCTCTGTGTTATATTGTTAATATTTGAAATAAACTTGTAAAGCTGTAAGTGAATTTGACTGTGTTGTATTTGAAGGTATGATTCAACATTTTTCCATGTTTCAGTATTTAAAAAAAAAAAAATAACCAAAAGAAATCCCAGGAAATCGTAATATCGAATCGCAATACTTACAGAATCGCAATACATATCGTATCGCCACCTAAGTATCGTGATAGTATCGTACCGGGAGGTCCCTGCCGATTCCCGTCCCTAATAACCACTAAGTTAATTTTTGATATCTGTAATATAAAATTGTATGATCATTATTTGAATGTATTTTAACTTTTGATATTTGTTAAATGTTTGATATCTGTATGTATGTCTTAAATGTGGACCCCACTAAAAGTATAGCTCTGTCTTAGGGTAGACAAATAAAACAAATAAATAAACAAATAAACAAAATGAACTCTTCTGCTCATTTAAAGAAAATAAATATTATAATCTCTTCTCATCTTTTGGGATCAAGGATCAAACTGGTGGTGAACATCAAACCGGAACCAGCCGGTCTCAGATGTTCTGTGTGTCGTGTTAATGAGAGATTCCCCAAAAGAGGCTGAAGCAAACCTAAGTAAAGTGAGGGAGCCGGTGAAACCTCTGCTGGTGAGCGGGCGAGTTACGACTCGCACAGCGGTGACAGTCAACCCTCTGCCCCCCCCCCTGCCCCCCCGGGCCTGTGGTCGACCACACGTCCTGACGCTCCACCGTCTCTCTGACCCCGGGGTCTGTGAACGCCTCAGGCTGCAGATTAAAGGTCACAATTAAGCTGAGGCTGTAATGCCATCATCGCAAAACACAATGGAGCCGTTGTGTTAACAGTTTGTGCGTCACATGAGCGAGGTGTGATCACACAATGACAGAGTTTTCCTTTCTGTCAACGCACATGCGATGAATGAACGTGGGATTAGTTTGGAGTTTGTTTTTTCTGGGACGCCACCTGAGGAGAGGAGCTGGAAACACGTTGTACGAGTTCAGCTCAGTTTTGACCTGATTCCTGAGACACACAACTCCATGAAGAAGCTTTAATCTCTGGTTATAAAGAGTTTGTATTTGTATTTGCAGAATTACACTTAATCTACTGGATGGATTACCAGGAAACTTAAGGGAAAGATGCGTTATGGGCCATTACATATTTTCTTGGAAGGATCCAGATCCGGGGACGGATCCAGGGATTTGTCATCACTCTCTTTAACATTGAGACATCTTTAAGATTCAGCTTTTTCAGATTTTGTAGATTTCTCTATTACTATAAAATAATGGGAAAACATGTTAAAAGGACTGATATTTGTAATAACAAATAAAAATGCAATCAGAGACGGATAAACACCTCTTATACACCAAAAATAGCGGGTGTATATATATTTTTATATTAATCAATATATTCTGTCAATGTATTGTCATCTGCAGCTTATTTATTAACGTGAAAGAGTCTGAAGTACACTTATACTGAACAGAATATATATATAAATTTGAGTGTTAGTTATTTACTTCTTTTCCCATTGCTTTTTAAACCTGGTGCCTCACGTTCGATGTCACAAACAAACCAAAAACTTTTCTCACTTCTCTGTCTCGCCAGATTAGTGCGTTCGCTCTACGTCACGTTTCCATCAGAGAGAGAGACGATAACGATCCGTGACGTGACCGCTGCAGCGGCGTTTGACCCGGGAGTAACTGACGATTGATTCCATTCACATTGCAGACAAAAGCCGGATGTTAGCGGGTGTTGATTGTATTTTTTCGACCAGTAGAAAAGGGTCTTTAGTTCCAAAAGGTTTCCCCTGAAGACCCTCTGTCATTCAGCTGAGTGACCAACAGGTGGAGATAACATGCGGCTTTTATTGCTTTCTCATAAACAGGCAACAAATGTTTAAAATTGTATATTCGGTGTGTGTCTGTGTGTGTCTGTGTGTGTGTGTGTGTGTGTGTGTGTGTGTGTGTGTGTGTGTGTGTGGATAAATGGACGGGCTGTGCTCGTAGTCAGAATCAGAACAGTGCAAATGTTCCAACAGTGTTTCACAATCAACAGCAACTGATTTAGCTCAGGGGATAAAAGTTAGTGTGTGTGTGTGTGTGTGTGTGTGTCTCTCTGCCTGTGTGAGTGAGTGCATGTGATCCCGGTGCATGTATTCCTTCATCTTAATGCTCTCTATGTAATTACTGAAGGGGGGGGGGGGAACAGGGCTTTGGCAGTATAATCCAGCCGCGCTTGTTCTGTCCAGATTATCATGGTCTATTCTCTAATCGTATTCGCCAAACGCTGCGATGACATGATGACTTTCCATCTGGGAGCCGGTGAACGACCCGTTGCCGCGGTGACGAGGCCGGACAGACCGGTCGGACCACTACAACCACCGAGCCAACTCTCTGATCCTGTCTCAACAAATCCCTCTGCTGTGGGAGAAATAATCTCCACCGAGAACATTTTCACCATCCAGTCCCAGAGTCTGATGAGGTAACTCGATACCGGGCCTGTTCCCTGACGAAGCTGAGTCTGGTTCCCTCAACGACATGACGTCTTCTTTCGATTCCTCTTCAACAGGAGGAATCGAGGGAACCCGCCCAGGTTCTTATCCACACTTCCTCTTTCGCTAACCAGTGGGTTGATCATTACCACGAGCTGATAGGAAGTTCCACAGCAGTGAGGACGTCATGAAGCTGCTGGCACTTCCTCTACGTAGTGAACGTTCAGTTCAAACACCCAAGACTCGAGTTGCATCCAGGTTTGAGGTTTTCAAACTGAAACTCTATCAGTTATCAGTTCATGTTCAACACACCTGAAAACACACAACCTTTCACACACACTGGGGCGTACACGTGCCAGGTTGTAACATCGTTAAGTTTAATGTCCCAGCAGCTGTTAGCAAAGACAACAGGGTCAGCAGCTGATTGTCTGTGTTGTGTTCTTATTATCAAGGTTGTGTTCTTCCAGAGAGGTCATGTGATAGTGTGTGTTTGGAGTTTTTCTAACTAAAACGCCGCCCTACGTGTCGTCCTCTCCATTCCAGCGGCTCTGGATCTGGATCTGGATCTGGATCTGGATCTGTAGCAGAGGAGAAGCAGTTTCCAGCGGATCGGCCGCGACTCCAGAGAGCTGCTCTGTGTTCGGAGCCATGAAGGTAAACAGACGCCCCCCCGATGGCAGGACTCCCCCCCCACTCCAGACACAGGGATGGGGAGGTGTTGAAGTCAATATTTACCACTCTGCACACACACACACACACACACACACACACACACGGACACACACACACGGCGCCCGGCTGTTGCCATGGAGCCGATTCCGAACATTCCACAAACCAACAAACTGCACAGATAGTTGCACACACACACACACACACACACACACACACACACACACACACACACACACACACACACACACACACACACACACACACACACACACACACACACACACACACACACACACACACACACACACACACACACACACACACACACACACACACACACACACACACACTTTCTGGGCCAGGACGCTGGATGCCTATCTGCTGGATGAGAAGGCCTCAGCCGCTCGGTGAGTGTCACTTCCTGAACATGTGAGATGTGGGAGGGAGGGTGGGGGGGTGAGAGGGAGAGAGAGAAGGTGAGATCACCTGAAACGGAAAAACATTCCTTCCATGGTGATGTTTTTTGGACTCCCACAAAAACATCATGTTCTCCCGTCTCTCAGGAGCCTGCACTGCTTCTATAACAGGATCAGAAGCTATGAGCCCTTTCACTGTGTGTGTGTGTCTGTGTGTGTCTGTGTGTGTGTGTGTGTGTATGTTTTTGCTATACAACGCGACCTGCAGTGTGTTCACAGCACCTTCTGTTTGCCAGCAGCGCCTCAGTGTTACAACCCGACTGTAAAATCATACAACACATCTCCGGCTCCCGGCGCTGAGCAGCTGGACGCTCCGTCTTAACCCCGGCGCTTAGAGAGGAATCCCTTTTTTTCGTGTGTGTGTCCACTTCCAAACAACAAACCCGGCTGGCACCGAGTGCAGGTTCATGGATTTTCTGTTATCCCCTGTTCCTAATCTGAGAGCGACACACATGACATTATTTTGGGATTGAGGCTCAGCAAGAACATATCTGAGCCATTTGAGATGAAGTGATCTGGGACCACGTAACAGACGGGTCACCTCGGGGAGGTCGAGTTCTACATGTGGAGAAACAAACCTTTAGATCAGAGGGTTTTCTTTAGAGTGAGAGAAGATCGGTTCAATTAAAGGCCGACACTTGATTAGCATAAACAAATTAGGGAAATGGCCAATCACGTGTTTATTAAAAGGCCGTATTCAAGATTCAAGATTCAAGATATTTTATTGTCAAATGCACAGAGAGATAACATGAAGCAGTCGCTGGCAATGAAATACTTGGATCACAGGCTCTCTCTAAGCAATGCTCAGTCATTTCAACCAAAAAAAAAAAAAAAATAGAAATAGTTTAAAATAGAATAAAATAAAATAAAATAAAATAGAATAAAATAGAATAAAATAGAATAAAATAGAATAAAATAGAATAAAATAGAATATCAAATTTTAACAATAGTTCAATTTGTGCAGTAGTGCAAATATTCAAATATGCTTATTACGGTGCTGGTGCAATTATGCAAATATGCCAGGGTGCTGGTTTGGTGGAGTTAATGCAGTTCAGAGGAGTTTAAAAGTCTTATGGCCTCGGGGATGAAACTGTCTCTGAGCCTGGTGGTGCCGGCCCGGATGCTGCAGGCAGAAATGTTTATGGCTGGGATGAAGGGGGTCTTTAATAATCCGGTTATATTAAAAGGAAAGACGCTGGTGTCCATCTTCTCGTCTAACTCTCGCCAAGATCAGGAGAAGGTGATTTTCTTAAATAGTCAAACTATTTTGATTAATCTCCAGCAGCTGAATCTTCTCTCCAACCATCCATCTTCTCCTTCCACTCATCTGGAACCAGCTCCACCCGCTCCACCCCCTCAACATTACCTCAGAGAACCACAAGGCAGCACTGGGATTAGACCTGGAGGAGCCACGTCTCTGTGGAACTCATCATGTCATACCAACGTCCACACTCACACAGCTCAGACCTGTCAAACTAAATATCTGTGGAAACCAAGTCGGAGCACGGACTGCAGGACTGGACCTGTACGTGAGTGAGTCACACAATCATCACCTCCTCCGTCAGGGAGGTTCTCATTGGTGTTTGTTAGTCAGCAGGATTACTCAAAAACGACTGAACCCGTTCCCACGAAGGAGCAATGGAGTTAGGAACCCAGGACATTTGGAGCAGATCCAGATCCCAGATTTTTATTTGTCACCTTCTTCAACAAGGCGAGATAAGAAACGTGTCTCGATTCACCGGTCGCGTCCTGTGGAGGAACGACGTCGACTGCATCCTCCAACAGCCGAGGACAAACAGTTAGTCACACAAGCACAATGAATCATGGGATATGTTGGGCTGGGAAGGATCCACCCGGGGGTGTTTCCATCGCTCGGGGGTGGAAGGACACACTCGTAAGAGCCTTCGAAATTGGGACAGTCTAGTCCCACCGCTGTGACGCAATCGGCCTAGAATTTATAATTTATTTATACTTTTATAGAATCTAGTAGAGCATGGATCGTATATAAAAGTGGACGTGGACATGACAGCTCCCTAAAAGTGAAGCTGAAGCACAGGTCATAAACCCCGCCTCCTCCATGTTAGCAGATAGGACATGGACCAAACTAATAAAGTCAAAATACACTTTAAATCATTTCCAGAGATTGTTTCTTTAGTTTTAGGTCTCATCACACTGATGTATGTTCATGTTAATCCTCCCGTAACGAGATGATGTGATTGGTCGAGCACGTGCGTCGGTGTGAATCTCGCCACGAGGCTCCATCCCCCGATTGCTATCCTGCAATGAGGCCAGAATCTAACACGTGTCGTTGGCTCAAGGTTCCAGCGTCTGTTTCCGGGACATTTTGGTTTCATTCCTGGATAGTGAGAGCGAGTGGAGACTCGTCGTCCATGTTTACGTTCACTCTGTGATGTAGAAGTGGAAAACAACCTTATTTAACTGGGACGTTTGACCAGCCTTGGACTACTCTCCTGTCTCGGCTCATCAGCTTTGTTACAAAACAGCGACTTTAACTCCGGGACGCTAACCTCACCGGTTGCACAATTAAACGTTTTTACCGATTCCTGTTTAAAAAAGGAGGAGAGAGAGAGAGCTTAAAGTCAAACTCCGCGTTAACCGATGGTGATGAAAGGAACCTATTGTTGGAACACATGCTCTGTTTTATGGCCCAGGGTCTCCCAGCTGTTCCTGGTCACAGTGACGGACGCAGACACACGTCAGGAAGCAGCAGCAGCTTCGTCTCCTCCTGTAAAACGCAGATTTGAGGCATCTGAGGAATGCACAGAGCTGAGGACCCTGGGGGGGTTCACCGGATCGAGAGGAGAGAGTGAGAGAATCCACGTGTTGTTCCTCTGTGCTGCATTAAACACCAAGAATAGACAGAATGCTTTACTACTGTGACTTATGTTGTGTCGTTGTGTTGTGTTGTGTTGTTTCTGGGCTTCACCACGACGCCAGCCTCACATCCTTCTCTCTCTCTCTCTCTCTCTCTCTCCCTCTCTCTCTCTCTCTACCCCGGCTCGGCCGCTCTCATCTAAATATGGTCATTATGTTCAACTGGGACTGATGAGCTGTGGTCATGTGTTCAAACAAGAAATGGAAAAGAGGGAGAGCGGGCGAGATGGAGAGAGAAGCCAGAAGAAAAAGATAATCCTCAAGAGCTTGGGCTCCTTACTCCCTCACACTCGCTCTATCCTCCCCTCCATCCGAGCTCTTTCCCCCCCCCATTCTTCCTCCAATCCTTTCAGGAGATTTCCAGAGGGAAACGGTGGAAATAAAGGATTCCACTTCCTCTGATGTGTCAGCCACAGGTCACGTGAGGAGGAGGAGGAGGAGGAGGAACATCTCTGCTCTGAGGAGCATCTGACAGGAGGAATATTTAATCTGTAACGCTACGAAAACAACAGATCCCAGACTCGCAGCTTCAGACAAGCCTACGTTTTATTGCTTCCGAGTGCAGAGCAGCGGAGTGGCGTGATGGCGAACCCTCGACTTCACTTCTTCTCATCACGGTTCACAGAGCTGATCTGCACGAGCCCACACGGATTCCCATGGGCCTCGTGCCTCAGCAGCCTTCAGGGGCTTTCACCGTTTAACTCCTCATCAGCACAGCCAGGCAAGCAGGAGAAATCCATACAGCTCTGACATCTAAAGCCTGACCCACAGGGAACATAGATACAGTATATATATATATATATATATATTCAGTATGTAATGAATGGAGGAGCAGTTCTGCAAATTAAATCAAACAGAGACACGACAGGTCAAGTGTTGCAGCCCAACCCTGCTTTATAAATAAATAAAGCAGTTCAGAGAAATTAATTTCAGAATAACACAATGTTCAGGAAGAGAGAAGTGGTTTAATCTGCAGCTTTCCTGCAGCGGTGCAGTAAATCAAATCCCTGACAGCTGATGCAAACTGTTCCTGCAGGTGTCACACACACTATGTTCTGTTCTTATCTGTACAAAGGCAGCGGAGTAAAACTCTGAGGAATTAGTGAAGAATGAGGGAAGTAGTGCTGCATATTTCTAATATTTTTGTAAGAAAAGAAAAAAAGGTCAATTGACAAAAGGAGGAGTTGTACAGAAGCTCATGCAAAAAGCTAAATAAATTACATCAGATGAAAAGAACGATTTCAAACTTGAATTCCAACGAGCTTTGGTTTGTGAAAGTGATGAACTTTCTGAGAGAACTCAAAGTGTGTTTGGCTGCAGCAAAGAGATTCCTTGAGTTCTTCTGCTTTTCAAATATCCATGTTGTTAACCATCCAGCAGTTATCTATACTGGTGATCCCACAAGGGGGGGGGGGGGGGGTGCGTCCTGGACAGGTCTACAGGTCCTCAGGGCCGTCGTGTAGAGACATTCACACCAATTTACATTCTCCAATTAACCTTAGCTGCCTGTGCTTGGACTGCGGCACAGAGAGAGAACAAGCAAACAAACAGGTTCTTTTGCTGTAAATTCAGAGCAAACTGAGAAATCATTTCAGAAACAACTGCAGAACCTGAGGCCACGAGAAGCTGTCGAGCAGCACGACACTGAACATACAACATGTTCCAATGTGAGAAAGTGAACCAGGTGTGCGTGTGTGTGTGTGTGTGTGTGTCAGTGTGTGTGTATTGTGGCATTCCCAGGTTTGTTGCAACAGTGCGACTGAGCCGAGTCATGGCTGAGGAATGCAGAGTGGAGGGCAAGGCGAGTTTCAACTCCTCTCCTGCTCTCACAGCCCTGAGCAGGAATGTGCAGCAGGTAGAGACACCGACCGCCCGGGGACCTTCAGGTGCCTCGGGCAAAACCCCGGCACATTCCCACCAGCGCCTGTCAGAGAAAGGGAACGCACGCAGCGTCAAAGTAGCCACACGATGTAAGAACAAGAAACCAAGTCAAGGTCGCACACACACACACACACACACACTGTGGCAGCTCGTGCTCTTGAAAACGCTCTGGAACAGATTGTGTTTATCGTCAACGCAAAGTGAAACGCAAGGTGAGAGCGTCACATGCTGCGGCTGATTATCAGCTGTCCTCAAACAACGACAGAGGACTCCACACAATAAGGAAGTGTGTCAAGGAAAATCTTACATCCACATTTAAAGAGGAACAGCGTGGCCTCCATGTGCAGATTCCACATCTCTGTAGCTTCAGTTCAACAAGACACAAACATCCCAGTGTCGGGCTCCAGCTTCCTCCGAGATAGACAAATAAGAGCAGCAGATACAGGCACCATTCAAATTTTACAGATCAAAATGTGTCACGCTTCATTATCAGAAACATAACAGCTCCCTGCCAGGACATTTCCATAACAGATTGGAGGACAAGAGCCCCTTCAAACACGGGAGTGATTTCCTCTATCTCATCTAAACCAGCTCTTTGTTCAGAAGGTCCGGATTTTAATATTCAAATGTTCTCAGTGGGGCGGAGAAGCTGTGAGCGAGTCGCCGGCTGAGAAGCAATCAGCGGCGAGCAGAGAGGAGTCGGCTGGTCGGGTCGGAGCTTTCATGAGATCAGGAACCGGACACAGCTGAGGTAGAGGAGGACGACCCTGGTGTCTTCTCAAACCAGGACAGAGACACCAGGGTGAAGGTTTGCAGGTAAAAGTCATTGTCTGAGATCAGTGAGGTGACTGAGAAGAAGTGATACATCACGATAAAACTATAAATTCATAATAAATCAGGCGTTCGCTGCAGCTATAAATCACCTGAGAGGAAAGAGCTTGTGTCTGATGAAGCACCAGTGACTCCAGAAGAGGATCTGAGCTGTGAAGCCAAATGTAAAAGTGAGAAATCACTTGGAAAAGCACATTTTTAGCAGCCGTTTTCAGACATGACCACAGAATGAGATCCAGAGAATCGGCTACGGAGTTAACGCAGAGTTTTCCTTTCAACACGTGCACAACACAGCGGGAGGGTTTTCTGCACAGATCACAACAGCAACAAATCCTCCAGGTTATTCCCGGCGAGAGGTGGAGCAACCGGGTGCAGCAGGAGAGACAGGAAGTGACGTATTAACTCTGATCACCACAAACTCTCCAGACGTCTTCCTCAGTGTCTTCTACGTGTGTGTCACCGATTATTCACTTAGATAAAGTAAGTACGTGTGTGTAAAACTGAAAATAATGATCATTATCGAACTGAACTACAAGTTGTTTTCTCAGTTAATCAGGAACATTGACCCAAATTCAATCGCTCTTTTTAAATCTAACATCAAAACCCACCTGTTTAGGCAGGCGTATACATTTTAATGTTCCTGTCTGCCGAAATTGTTGTTCTGCTGCTGCTCTGCTTTGTGCATTTTAAAAATGTGATTTAACTGTATTGTTGACTGTTGTACGGCGACCTTGAGTATCCTGAAAGCGCCTTATAAATAAAATGTATTATTATTAATCGTTTGCTTTAAAAAGGGGAAAAGGCGGCGTCTTGATTCTTGAACCCCAGACGCATGTCACTGGTTTGTAGCCTCCAAACAATAAAACCATTCAGTTTATTCATATTCATACAACGGAGGAAAACTGACAATCTGGAGGCGGGGCCGTCAGATTGTGTGTCCACATACATTAAAGCAGATTTTGTCGAGGATATCCCACGTAAACACATTTGATTTATCGGGTTGGGTTTAGTTTCTAAGTCTGCCGGGTCAGAGGTTGGATTTGACAGAGTGTTTTCATCTCTGCCAGTAAATGATCCGCATAGAAACCTCCCATGTGGACCGACCCGGGAGCGGTTCTCAGAGGACGGAGCAGCTCGCGGGTTTCCGAGCAGCGTGAGCTCTTCCCAGCATCTCATCATCATCATCCCCGAGCCGAAACTCGCACAGCTGCGCCTACACAAAGCCGCACACAGAGGCGTCTCTCTAAAGGCCACGGAGGCTGTTCCTGTCCCCAGCGCTGTGCAGGGAGCGATGGGAACGAGGGAGAGAGAGAGAGAGAGAGAGAGAGTGATGGTCTCTCCACACAGGGGGAGACAGTGGGAGGATTGAGCGTTGAGATGCGTGGCCTGTGTCACCCTGGCCCCGGTCCCAGAGCACAGGGACAGGAAGTGGCCCCGGGGGGGATCCTGGGAGGACACAAGCCCTCCTCTGTGTGTCTCTATCAAACCACCATCAGATGCTTCATTCAAATCCCCCCCCCCCCCCCCCCACGCCTGTGCATAGAGCCTGGAGTGATATGTCAGAGCGCTCGCGGTGGTTCTGCATCCACGCCATTCAACTTCCTTTTTACTGGAACGGCTTTGTGGCTTCACGTCGGGACCCAGTACACTTCCAGTTCTCTCCTGTGGTCACAGGTTCAGCCTCGGCTTTAAAGTGGAATCCGCACGGAAGAGAAACACACAAACCTCGAGTTAAACGGCTGGCAAAGTGTACACTGAAGAAGACGACAACAATGACTGACACAGAACTAGGCCACTGACACATAAACCAAACGCAGAGAGAGACATGGGTAGGAGAGAGGGAGGGAGAGAGAGAAGGATGGATAGAGAGAAGGAAGGAGGGAGAGAACAGGTGGCATCGGCGTTCCCGCGCTCAAACTAATTGGAACCAAATCTGGGCCAAATCGACAGAAGTTTAGTATCTGCCACATAAAAAATTCAAAAAGGCATTTGTCAGCGGGACGCCATCCCTCCCTCTCTCCCTCTCTCCCTCTCTCTCTCTCACCCCCTCTCTCTCTCCCTTTGGAGCATATCACACATCTCATTTGCTCGGTGCAGAGACGCTGGCACCAGACAAGTGTTTTGTTTGTTAACTGCTGCAAAAGCCAAAAGGGAATCGTGGGTTATTCCATCAAAGAAGCGACACACAACCAACTATCACTACGACGACTTCTATCTATCACATGTCGTCCTCCGTCAGGGAGTTGGTTGGTTCAGCCTTTTTTTATTTATTTTGACTTCTCCTCATCCGGGCCAATCAGCTGCTTCCTCTTTATTATATCACAAACAATTACATTACACGTCCTCGGAGATCGATGGCAAATGAATCCTCGTCTGACCTAAAGGAAAGTGGGACACGCTCGCTCCATCACATGACGAGTTCACGCAGCACAGACGCACATCAGCATCGACTTGTTCAGAGAGAGAGAGAGAGAGAGAGTCTCTTCATCTTCCTGGATGAGGTGCACAAAGGGAAGTGAAAGCGATTTGTCTTAAAGCCGCTGATTCTCCGAGGGGTTCTGAGGAAACAAGCGTCTCATTGATGCCAGAGCCCAGAGCATCACCCTGACACACAGACCACTCCACTATGAGGGGGAACAAAGCAGTGTTAAGGGGTGATCGGGGGGGGGTGGGGGTGGCAATGAATCCACAGCCACGTTGCCAATTAGCAGGAATTCTGAACCTCGAGAGCCACTTCTTCTTCTCCAGCGTCTCACCGGAGCTGACAGAGACTTCCACTGGGAACAGAAGCATTCATGGGATTCCAAGCAGCATTAGGTTTCCCTGAGAAAAGTACAATCCAGCACCAACACATCCACACACTGGTTTGCTGCAGAGTGCATGCTAATGGACCCGGGGAGAACTTGGCACCAGTTGCCCCCCCCCCCGCCTCGGCTTTGCAGCGTTTTATCGCCTGAGCATAAATCTCCCTGAGAAGATGTTTGCTGGAGGGAAACGTCCGGTTTAAAAGAAAAACAAATCTCACACACGCCCTTCGATCAGATTCTGTGTGTGTCACAGGCTCAATATTACCTTTAAGGATATTGGAGGATAATGTGTGTTTTTGTTGCCTGTGTGTTACCAAACATCCTAATTCCTTCAGGAAAAAACAGGCAGAATCTGTGGAGGATTAAATCAAATGCAGGGAAACTGAAAATTAAGTGCTACAGTAAATTGTGTTTTCATTCAGAAGCAGTGAAGTGAGTCTCTGGAAGAAACTGTTTCAGGATTATAGAGACGGAAGAAGACAAGTTTTGTACAATGTTGAAACAACTATTGTGTGTGTGTGTGTGTGTGTGTGTTTGTGTGTGTGAGGGTCACCTCTCCACTACTGGTCCTGGACCAGCAGTCAGGACGGATGTGTACAGTGTATACAGGCCGATGAGTGAGACACAAACAACACAAGTGGAGATGGACTGAACGTGTGTGTGTTTTCAAGGACGAATACACAATCTACACAACACACGCCAGGTCTTTTCTACCAGACTGTCAACACCTGAGGCCGGTGAGTCACGTTCAGGCAAAAAGAAAGTAATGTTCTGAAAACAAAGGTGAGCAGCAGGTAGCCAGAGAAAAAGTTCAGGTTCCAGTTCGTTGTGCGTTTCTACACAATCTGAGGTTTGTGTTTGTTGCCTGAACTACAGTGTGTGTGCATGACTGTGTGTGTGATCTACTGAAGCTCTGACTTTACTGGTGGAGATACTGGGAATGTTCCTGAGAGAAGGTGTGAGGTGGGAACCCCCCAGAGGAGCAGGTCCATGTGTGTGTGTGTGTGTGTGTGTGTGTGTGTGTGTGTGTGTGTGTGTGTGTGTGTGTGTGTGTGATGACCTGTGAGGATGACCCTCAGAGAGAAGCTCAGCTGATCTGAAACATCTCGCAGATCCTTCATGTGTCTCTGAGGAGCAGGAGCGA
Organism: Limanda limanda; assembly: GCF_963576545.1. Taxonomy (NCBI): domain Eukaryota; kingdom Metazoa; phylum Chordata; class Actinopteri; order Pleuronectiformes; family Pleuronectidae; genus Limanda; species Limanda limanda. Next base: position 2,589,344 of record NC_083642.1, on the reverse strand, counting down.
GGAGCACTCACCCGGACGCGCGGGTTCCAGGAGCTGTGGCCTCTTCTCCTCCGAGGATCAGGTCTGAAGAAACGTTCAGGATCAGGACCGGACCATGAGGGAAGAGATCCGCAGGGTTTAAAAGATCACAGGATCCGGATCAGAGGCCGGAGGATCCGAACCGAGCCACCGAGGCGCAGGGATCCCATTCAGCTGGAGGAGGAGGAGGAGGAGGAGGAGGAGGAGGAGGAAGAGGAGGAGGAGGAGCGGCCCGGCATGACGCACAGAGAGAGAGAGAGAGAGAGAGAGAGGGAGAGAGAGAGAGAGAGAGAGAGAGAGAGAGAGAGAGAGAGAGAGAGAGGAGAGAGAGAGAGAGAGAGAGAGAGACAGAGAGAGAGAGAGAGAGAGAGAGAGAGAGAGAGAGAGAGAGAGAGAGAGAGAGAGAGAGAGAGAGAGAGAGGGAGAGAGGGAGGGAGGGAGGGAGGGAGGGAGGGAGGGGAGAGAGAGAGAGAGAGAGAGAGAGAGAGAGAGAGAGAGAGAGAGAGAGAGAGAGAGAGAGAGAGAGAGAGAGCTAAAGGAACATTGTTCTGGTTCACATGTGAGGCAAGTCAGCTGGAGTCACAGGTTCGAGAGCCTGAAGGGGTGAGAGAGAAGAGAGAGAGAGAGAGAGAGGAGAGAGAGAGAGAGACAGAGAAAGAGAGAGAGACAGGAGAGAGAGAGAGAGAGAGACTGGGTTCTTGTGCAGGGACGAGCTAAAAAACACCTAAACACAGAGATGTGAGAGAGAGAGAGAGAGAGAGAGAGAGAGAGAGAGAGAGAGAGAGAGAGAGAGAGAGAGAGAGAGAGAGAGACGGGCAAGGGGCGGGGCCTGCGCATCATTACAGCCTCTCATTGGTTGGATCGTTTCGTGCATAATCGACCTTTGATTTAGTTTAGTGGCGTTTTCACCGGAGCCCCGCCCACCCCGAGAGAGAGGGAGAGGTTAAATCTGAGCCCAAAGTCAAAGATTATAAAGAAAGGAATAATTAGGAAGTTGATAAGGAGGGATGGAAGTAAGGACAGAGAATGAAACACAAAAAGGAAATAGGGAAATTAGGAAGGAAATAAGAAAAGAGAAGGAGGAGAGGAAATGAAAGCAATAAGGAAGCAAGGAAACGTGGCAGGAGGTAATAAAGGAAGGAATAAATGAAGGAAGTCAGGAAGGAAATAAGGAAAAAAGAGGGATCTTGGAAAGGTGATAAGGACAAATGGAAGTTAGGACAGAGAATTAATGAAATAAGGAAATAAGGAAATTAGGAAGGAAATTAACAGAAAAAGAGGGGAGGAAATAAAGAAGCAAGGAAACATGGGAGTAGTAAAGAAAGGAAGGAAGGATAATCTCAAATAGGACCCTTCTAATGTAGAGCCGTTAAGATAAATTAAACACCTGATATTAAAATAATCAATAATGTTTTTATGATCACCAATTTGAGTGAGGAGCTTCTTCTTCTCTCTCCTCCACACGATGACACGATGCTGCCCCCTGCTGTTCAGAGGAGGCAGCGGGACCCTGGCACACGAGTTTTGGACCTGAAAACTACAGCGGCTCTTAGTGGCCGAAGAAGTAATTACACCCTTTAACATCAAGCGCTACAATGTAACAACACAATGCTAGAAGTTAAGTATCTACTTTTAAAATGATTTAAAATGGGCTTAAAGATCAAAAATATAAATATAAAATGCCTTGTGAAACTTATATTATTATGAAAAGTCATTAGAAACTGATGAATTTAGACAAAACCATATTATCTAAAGTTATTCTATTTTTTTGTGAAGAATATGAATCTGAAAAATTAATGCTTAATGAAAGTACAGTTAATAACAGAGGCACAGCTTGGAAAATGGCTAAAAATCTATTTTATTGTGCAGCAGACAGAATATGCAGCTACAGCGCCACCCTGAGGTCAGAGGTGTAATTGTTTTCAGGTTGATCGTACGTCCGTCACATTTTTATGAACTAAATATCTCAATATCCATGGAATTTGTTCAAATTTGATTTTAATTCCATCAACTTTTCACCAGTCGTTACTCGGACTTAAAGGTTAATGTCTACACGTCAGTGGACAAAGGTCAAAGGTCGTGGTGACCTCATGGGAGTCTGGAAACGAAATGTACGAGACTGAAACTGCAGCAACCACACTGTGGTTATTCCACTTCTGTTATGATGAGTATTTGAGGAAGAAGCGGGAAGTGAACCTTTGTTCAGAGCAGTTTGTGTAGTGTGCTGCTGTGTAGTGTTCAGTGTTGTGTCACTTTGTTGCTGAACTGTCTCTGAACCTCACACGTGTCGTCACTCGTGTTGTTGTGTAGAACTTTAAAAAAAACTGAGAAATAAGACACAACAATGAAACAATGAGATTCACAAAATACAGATTTCAGTTTAAATCCACTTTAAGGAGAGAAACTTATAAACAGCTATGCACAGCAACTGCAGTAATTACAAGCACGATAATAATGCAATCTTCAAACTGTCCAAAAGTGTTTAAAAACTGCATAATGTGAAAAAACCTCGAGGAGAAGGAGGAGGACAATCAGCTCGTGATAATTAATGTGTGGACGCTGGAGAGTGGGGGGGGGGGGGTTGAGGGTCACATTAGAGCTGAGAGAGAAACTCCATCCAAACACAAATCAACAACTCCAGCACAACATCTAATCAGGGAACACAGCACATTGTCGTTGGGTCAGAACCCCCCCGCTTGAATTCTTCTTATTTATTATGTCAATTCACTTATTTCACATCTGAATCACAATTAATTTCAACATATGACTAAAGGTAAAGATCTTAATGTTTTAATAGTTTTCATGAAGTTTAAGTGTCATTTTTGTAAATTTGACTTAAGATTCTGTGACTACGAAATCTGCTCCTCTTCCTCTTTTCCTCTTTTTGTAGATTCTTCATGTTGAATCAAAGCTACAGAGCGAGGCTGCATTTCTGGGAAGAAAAATAAACATTGTAAACTGTACACCTGTTGTTCTTGAAGGGATGGTTCACCCAAAAATGAAAATTCAGTCATTATCTACTCACTAATCACTTCAGGAGTCTCAGGCGTAAACCGTGGCAGAGGCCAAATCCAAAACAGTTGAAGTAAATGGATAAAATTTGGTGGTAATGACGCAGTTTGGAGTTGAATTTGAATGTCGGGGCTTGAGGACACTTGGACGACACCACAGGAGCAGTTTGGAGGTGTCGTTATGTCTTGTATTCACTAGAGTAAATGATTTTAGCATGTGTTTGAATACAATGACAGGCTGATATATATGATGCTTATCTTCGTGACTCTCAGACATTCCCAGAGAGTCCTCCAGATGTTTATTCAAGTAGGTCTCTCTCCCTTTGGAAGGACCTTTGACCTAGGGAATAACCCCTGACCAGCAAATGGATGGAGGTGAAGGGAAGATCCTTGACCATTGCATTTTGATCTTCATGTACAAAACACCTCCTTATTTAGGCAGAAGGCCTAAGGTGGGATGGCATAATACCCAAAGTCATGGGTGGAACTAACCTCTCTATATAATGTGTGTGAGACCACGGCTGGTCAGACTTCACTATTTGGTCCTTGGGTGATTTCTCCGAGTTGTAGAGCTCGTCCTGACCTGTGAAACTTCTGTGTAATAAACATTATTATACTTGTAAGTACTGGGTCCGCGTTCGTTTCCTTCATCATCGACTTCTAGAACACAGGTACCTTTCGGCTGCCCAGAATATACTTCAGAGGTATGTTGTGTTTTTTTATGTTGTTTTATTACGTTTGAGGAAGTGGTCCCCATTAACTTCAATTGTATTGGATTTGGCCTCTGACACTGTTTACCCCTAAGACTCCTTAAGTGTTTTGTGAACTCAAGCACTTCTTCAATTCTTTCTCAAAAGATTCTCATTTTTCAGTGGACTTTCCCTTAAAGACACGTTGACTCCCTCTCCCCCTCTCGTTCTGTCCACCCGTCTCAGTGGTCCCTGTCCCCGGGGTCCGACCCTAGGGGGACAGCATGTCGCTCTCTAAGGAGAGGCTGCTGCCCAGGCCGGCCATGCGGTGGCGCAGCAGGAAGTGCGTCCTCCTCTGCAGCAGCCGCTGCTGCTCCTGCTTCAGCTCCACGTAGGAGCGCGAGAAGGTGTGGAAGATGGAGGTGACGGGGAAGGCCATGAGCAGGATCCCGCTCAGGATGCTGCTCAGCGCCACCACCTGCCCCGGGATGCTCCTCGGCACCATGTCCCCGTAGCCCACCGTCGTCATGGTGATGACCGCCCACCAGTAGGTGGCAGGGATGCTGGTGAACTCCTGCGTGGCGGCCATCTCGTTCTCAATCAGGTACAGCAAGGGGGAGTAGAGTGCGATGGCCACGCACAGGAAGAGGAGGAGCAGTCCGAACTCCCGCGTGCAGCGGCGTGCGGTGAGGCCGAGCGTCTGCAGGCCCAGCGAGTGGCGAGCCAGCCTCATCACGTAGAGGATGCGCAGGGCCCTCAGGACCCGCAGCACCAGGCCCACTTTGTCCAGGTAGCTGCTGCCGGAGCCCAGGCGCTTCTCGCCCTTGGAGGTGCTGTCCACCACCAGGGTGATGTAGTACGGCAAGATGGCCACCACGTCGATGAGGTTCAGCGGCTGGCGCAGGAAGGTCAGCTTGCTGCGGTCCTGGATGAAGCGCAGGGTGAACTCCAGGGAGAACCAGGCCACGCACACCGTCTCCACGATGAAGATGTTGTAGCACATCCGGGAGCAGGTGCCCTGGTGAGGGAAGGAGCAGAGCGGGTGTAAGTGCTCACTGTGGTCACTAGGGGGAGCCACTGAAATGTGAAGCACAGTGTAAGGCAAAGAAAGGAAAAAGAAAATAAATGTGCCTGCACCCAAACTGTGCTTTTAAATATTCCAGACAAATCTCAATTATTTGTATAGGGTTAGGGTTAAAAAATAAAATATATTAAAAAAACTCTCATAGTTTTAGTTTTATACAAAATAAGAACACATAATAAAAAGAAAAGGAGTTGAGAAATTAAAAGAAAAAACACAGAATGCAAACAGTAAGTCTTCATCCTCTGAAAATGTTCTGCCAAAGACATGAATAATGTTTTTTTTGCTTATCATTATGCATGACGTGTTATTGCCCTAAAAACCTCATCACTTGTGTTTTCCTGCTTTCTTTAGTGACTTATGTTTGAAGAAGTTTTGTCATAAGACAGAAATGAGGCTGATTCAGATCGTTAAAGCTTCTCAAAGCTCACAGTTCGTGTCCCAGAGCCTTTGAGGCCATTTCAGGGGAGAATATCTTTAAACCTGTGCTCAGTCTGACACTGGAACACTTTCAATGCAACACTTTCTTGTCTGGGCGTAAAGAAAGAAAGAGCTGTTAGAATGAGATTATCAACACTTTTAATGAGATAGAATGAGAGTGTGAAAGCAACTCAGGTCAAGTATGTATATTTCTGCTTATGACTTCCTCTGAAATCACTGTTCCACCGAGGAGACGATGGTGTCATCTACTTATTTTGAGTTAGTTAGTTAGTTTTAGCAGAATTGTGCAAAAACTACTGGACAGAAACTTGGTGGAAGGATCCAAGAATTTCTTTTGACTTTCTTTAACATTTTGAGTCTTTAAAGTTTTCCCACATTTACATTAATTTCTCAGAGAATATTTAAATGGATCTTGATGAGAATAATCAGGCGGATTTAGAGGACTGATTTGTCCATCTATAAATCTGGATCTTTTATTTCCTGTTTGCTTTTTCTTGACCCATTTATTTGTGCTTGGTTTATTGATGTTTATTGACAAAAAAAGACACAGATTTAGAACAATGTCTGAGACTTAAACACTTGATGTTACTTTCAAATTAACATGGTCCAGATTTTGTTTTTCTCTTCTCAAATATGTAGAGAGAAGCTGCGGCAGTGACATTTCTTTCCAAAGCAGAATTTTTTTCAGCAAAAACATATAAAAGAAATTCATTAAAACCCTGTTTGCATATAAACACAAGAGAATTAAGTGAGTGGCTCAAATATTCAATTTTCCTCCGACGTGACGGGACCAGGCTGCTTATTATGGTGGTGATTGAATTCAGACGTATTAATGAAAGCGTTTCATGAAAGCTGACTGAAGACTTCAAATATGTTTTTCTCTAATCAGGCCAAACACCCGGTTCACACGCGTCTCTCTGCAGCTTCGTTCAAAAGGACTTGACACATGAAATGTGCCACAACGAGGAATTTTAATAACTGCTTTGGAACATAACACATCACTTTACCTCCGTTTTTGCTTTTGAATGCAACTTAATTTAAAAGCCGCTGCAGCAACACAGACTAATCCAATCTTTCCACCACGTCGGGAATCAAAGGGTCGTTGAATAAATACTTTAGTGTCTTTATGTTTTATGAAGGTTTGAAATTAGGAACACAAGATAATTTCCCAGCAGGCGATGGAGTTTGGATCTTTGCTTGAACTTTCACATGAACAAGTTTTTTAACTTTTTATGCAGCAGCTTTTTCCCCTGGAACTTTGTGTTCATCCTTCCTGGTTCATCTGCACTGAAGAGTTTATAGTTAATGATTTACAGACACGATCGTCACACACAAGTTCACAACTTTTCGTATTTAAAAGCTCTGTAATTCCATTTGTTATAAAGCATTAAAGGGACTCTTACCTTTGTTGCATTTTTACACTTTTTGTGGATAAGGTTAAATTGGTATTAATAAGGTAATGACACTCTAAAATGCAAGACAGACCCACCAGGAGTTAAAACAAACAATTATTTCACTCTCGTAATATTTAGTGAAAACTTCAACCAATAAAATTCTTCGGACCGAAGGACCTTATTGGCCGACAGACCTGTCTGTTTGCTGCATGGAAACAGACAGGAAGCCCGTCTGCTTCTTGTGGCGCATTCGGGCCCGCGTCATCAAGGCGGGTCCTCAACTAGAGGGTTTGTTTTGATTCCACGGCAGACAGTAGCGAGTAGCGACCGTAGCGACCGTAGCGACTGACGATGGCAGACCAAAGTGGTCCACGGCGTACTGAAACAGCCGCTCCCAGGGGGAAAAACAAAAGAAAAAACACCGCGGATGGGAACGAGGGGGTGGGGCATTGGAGGAAGGCGGGATGATTCGAATGTGCTGTAATTCTCAAATGCCACAAAGGTAAGAGTCCCTTTAAAGCATAGAAAGTTTTAGTTTTTATTCATATTGAACGTATTTCGTGTCCAAATCGCACCAGATTCAGCTCTAGACTTTCTCTGGTAATCTAAAATCCACATACTAAGTCTGAAGCCAATAAGATGAAGGGTTCCTCAGATATTCGCTCCACATACAGACAAACGTGACGTGTCCTTCCACTCACCGCCTCCTCCTCCTCCCTCATGGCCGGCATGGTGCTGATGGAGAGGTTGACGGCCGTGATGGTGACGAACAACACCGACAAGCAGGCGAAGATCTTCCCCGGCAGGCCCGAGTGCGGCCTCTCCACCATGTCCCTCAGCTTGCCCATGCAGCGGCTGACCCTGGACTCTCCTGCGACCTCCCTGTGGCCGGAGTCTGAATCCAACAGGTCCTCCAGGAGCTCCTCCTCCTCCTCCGCCCTCTCCATGGCCTCCATCTCCTCCACGCACTGCAGCAGGCGCCGGCGGCAGCACCACTCCAGGTTCTCCTCGGGCACCCCCCAGTAGAGCAGCTCCTCCCTGAAGGACAGGGCGCACATGGCCCTGAGGGACCGCAGCTTCCCCGCCCGCAGGAAGGTCAGGATGGTGCGGAAGGCACAAGGGCTTCGGTCGAAGAAGAACTCGTTGTGCGTCACGTCGTAGTCGTCGCAGACGCCCATGATCTCGTCGAAGCTGCTGCAGAGATGCAGCTGGCCCAGGCGGGACAGGGGGAAGTCCTCCAGGGTCGTCCAGGGCAGCTGGTAGCGCAGGCCGCCCACATTGATGATGGCGTGCAGCTTGCGGCTGCTGGACAGTTGGGTGTCGTCGTGGATCTCCGGAGCTCGCTGGGCCCTCTTGTAGAAGACTCCCTTCTGGGCCTCCTCCTCTTGTAAGGGCGGGGGGTTGAAGGAGGTGTCGGAGTCGCAGCTCAGGGCGCTGTAGTCGTAGTCAGAGCCATCACCCGCCAACAGGGTCATGTTTACTGGTGCGCTCACATCCCTGAGCTCAGGCTAGCACCGGCACAGCTCCACCTGCAGAGAGAAAACACAGAGGACAGATTGAGACGGTTTCAAGCTGCACCAGTTTCATAAATGTGCCTGATTTGTTTTATCAGTATCATTGAATTATTCTTCTAGAAAACAGTGAAAATGTTGAAAAATGCTCAAAAGAATTCCAAGATCTGCACCAAGATGTAGCAGCTTCCTTCCTTCTCTGACACATATCACACCAAATAAAATTCCAGGTAGGTGTAAACATACCTGGCAATAAATCCTTTCTGATTCTGATTCTGATTCTGATCTGTTCAGTTGGTTTTGCTTACCCACAAACAAACAAACCAACAAATGGACAGAGGTGAAAACATGAAATGAAAATATCTGATGTAAAACTGCACAAATTATGTACAGAACTAAATTTGGACACAACTGGATCTAAACTAAACAATAATAATCTCATATTAACAAGCTGCAGTGAAGAGATGAAACCATGTCACAGATTCAGATAAGACACTTGTGTTGTTTGTATTTGTTCTTGTTTTCTCTGAGTGTGAATCTGAGACGCTGGCGGCAGATTGTCGAGTTCTCACCTTTACTAAGAAGCTTATTGTTGAAGAAAGAAAACTGTTTTTCTTCCTCCTCAGATTGAGCATCTGAATTTCTTACCCAGGGATTTTATATTTGACTGCTGATGGTTTTGTTTGTCTGTCTTTGTCTTTCTTGCTTATACATAAAATATGTTTATGATCTTCATACTGTGTTCTTCTGGTGTAAGATCTCAGACGTTGTTCCCAGAATCTGGTGGAACCACTGTTATCTTCACTTTCCACATCTTCTCCACCTCCTTGTTCAGCCCTCTGTGGTTTCCCAGCGTCTCCTGACCCTGACTCTGCTTGATGTTGTCGACACTTCACTACATCTGTCACCTCTGACTTCCGCCTGAAACCCTTCAATCTCTGCTTGCTTCTCATATTGGAAAACACGAGCGAGCTGTTGTTTTCATATCTCACTTCTTACTCTTGTAGTAGCATCCATACAATTCCATATTCTCAGCCCTCGTGTAGTCAGTGTTTTGAAGACATTTCTTATTAAAATGATGAAATTGAAAAAGATAAATGATAAAAATCAAATCAGTTTTTATACCCTATTTTTCAAAGTAACAATGAATTTGAAAGGAAGTTCAGGGCATTGTAGAGAAGGTTCACGTGAAGCTGGAACTAACATTATTTAACGTTATTCCACTTAAGCTTCACCACTGGAAACACGGAGCGGTGACATCCTTTCTCCAGAGTGAGCCGCTCCACGGTGCAGCGCTACAGCAGCGGGAGCCACTTACTGCACATTGATTTTAATTATCTCCTGTCTGAATGTGAAGCTCCGATGGAAAAGGAATTGTTGCGATAAGGAAATACGAGTAATAAATGTGCAAATGTCATTCGGAGATCAGACTTCTCCTCCTGATGACACCACGTTTACATCCTCTGGATCCGGATCCTCATTTGGGTTTGCACCAAATTGCACAGACTCGTTAATATCACTCCGTTAAACAAGCCTGGTTCTATTTACACTTAATTCTCTGAGAAATTAATGAACAGGCTGCCCCCTGATCCAGATCCACACAAGAATCTATGGATTCCACCCGTCTCCACCTGTCTTCTTTGACATTGTTGTATTTGACATTTTCATCAATGTCACAGGGAATAACCTCAGGATCCAGATGAAAGAAATCAGTCACATTTAGGGGACGGATGTGTAAGAATGCTCAGTCTGCGAGATGCTGTCACAGCTGGAGGTTGATGAGGTGCAGGGAGGAGCCAGAGTGACAGATGAGAAGATCCCATCAAGCAGGAGGATCAGGAGGAGAAGTCTCCTCCTTCATCAGTGTCCCAGAGAAGAATCTCTGGATCTAGATGATAAGAATCAGGCACGTTTAGTGGACCGATATCTAAGAGTGTCGGGTCTTAGTGGACTGAACTCTACTGAGGGTCACTAAGTGGTTTGGAACCTCTCACCTGTACAGAACTTACAGCTTATTCACATTTTCTTGTTTAAATGATCCGATTGGTTTCAGGACTGAATCCTAATGCAGTTCACAAACGTTGACACTGAATAAGAAATCAACACATTATCAATGGGTTGATAATGAGTTTGTGACTCCTCTCAATGGAATGTAACTCAAACCCTGAACAAACATGAACAACCTGCCACAGTAATGCAGATCTGAGATCAGTTGCCCAGACCCCCCCACTGTGTTTGACTTAAGCCAGATGGAAAAAATGACTCAAAACACGCTTGTGCTAAACACGCAGATATGACATATGACACATGACGTGACGTGGAGTCAGTCACAGATCGACTTCTCAAACCTCACGATGACACAAAGACAATTTGTCTTTACTTCTTTTCCCTTGAAATATAAGAAATGATATGTAATATTATTAATTGAATGCTGCATTTTATTATTTACTATATTTTAGGGCTGGGCAAGTTAACTCGTTTCAATGGAGTTAACTCGAGTTAACTCAAGTGATGAGTTAACTCGATTAATTATTTTATCTCGCATTCACTCAGGTTTGATTATTTATTGTTTTATTGTGAAAGTCAGGCTTTTATTTTGTGAAAGTCTGTTGCTGACTGCTGCAGAACAGGAAAAAAGAAAATAATTGGCGGATAAACAATCGAGTTAACTCATCACTTGAGTTAACTCGATTAAAACGAGTTAACTTGCCCAGCCCTACTATATTTACAATTGCACTGGTTCAGTGTCTGACATCGACTGACCTCATGTTTTCATATTGGCAGTGGAATCTGTGTTTCCCTCATTTCCCTTTGAGCCTGCAGGTTAACGGCTGCATTAACGTTCCACTTTTCTCTTCACAACAACCACTCCAAGTGCTCTTACACCACAAGTCACATTTGACACCACGAGTCACTTTCACCCTCTTTCAAAACACACACGTGAGTCAGAGCCGCTCCATCGACCACTCACCACGACAGGTGGAGCTGCTGCTGATGCTTTTAACTTCACACGCACGTTACATGCACACAATCGCTGCCCTGTGTGAGTCACACAACTCAACACACAAACTGGGACTGAAGTGAGTCGATGAAACTATGGCGACCGTTGGGTTCCTGCTGGTCAGACACAGTTCAGCCTCCGTGAAGCTGAAGTTCTTTGTGTTTGCACTTGATTTGAGTTATTCAGGCTTTTTTCTTCCAACCTACAGCCCACGTTCACATCTAACAAACTATACAAGTGTCCTCTTAACAGATGTAGAATCGCTGGATCCACTTATTCTCCATAAACAGAGACAAATATGTTGTTGATGGGGCGGCGTGGCTTAGGGGGTAGAGTGGTCGTCCTCCAACAAGAAGGTTGGCGGTTCAATCCTCACTTTTCCCCATCTGCATGCCGAAGTGTCCTTGGGCAAGATACTTAATCCCTAAATGGCCGTTCATAGATGTTGAATGCACTAATTGTAAGATTTGGATAAAAGCGTCAAAAGTGACATGTAATTGATGAAGCCGAAGTAAATAAGAAAGGTTTTGTTATTAATCACGTTGGTCCACAGGTGTGCCATTTTATTACTGCAAAGATCTGGGACGCCATATTCAATTAATGGTGAATATCTTGAAGATTAGAATAGAAGAGTTGATGTTTCTCTTCTGTTCTGCACGTTTCTTTCAGTTTAAATGAATAATCTCAATGCTTGTTGATCCAGGACGAAGGGCAGGGAGGTGAGGAAGACCAGGGAGGACAAGTCACCATACATGAAGCTGCATCATTACTGGTCTGACTGGGGATCTGCTCATCTTGGTCTCCACTGGTTGAACCGGAGATGGTTCTTTTAAATCTCCCACTTGAGAAACCTCCCAGGTCTCAGACCAGCGGCTCCGAGCAGAGACGAAGTGTAAATACAATTCAGATCTTAACTGCGATAGAAAACATCAGTTTAACAACTCTCCTGAAAGCACAGAGAGGAAATCACATCAAGCTTCTGCACATTTCTCCCTGAACATTCCTCTGTGTGTGTGTTATCTGAGCAGTATGAAGATGTCGCTCACGCCTCATTAAACCTGGTCACTGATCTCTGGATACATGTGGGAACCAGGGATAACAGCTTCGCCCCCCCACAGAGCGTGTGGAACATCTGCTCACCACAGCAGACTGGGAATCATCAATCATGTCCTGATGTTGGATCCTTCACTGATGTCACTGCTCTGGATGTTTATCGCTGGTTGGGTTTAAAACACAGTGATTCCACCGGGTGTGAGAGGAGGTGAAGTCACACTGTGAGTTTCACTGAGAGGAAACATCTCTGTTTGTTCTCTGCACGGACGTGTGTATATATGTGGATAGATAGAGAGAAACAGGAGATAGAGATAGATGATAAAGAGAGAGAGATAGAGAGATGGATTGAGAGAGAGAGATAGATCAAGATCAAAATAGATGGATAAAAAAAGATAGAGAAACACAGAGAGATGGAGATAAAGAGAGAGAGATAGATAGATGGATAGAGAGAGATAAAGATACAAATAGATGGATAAAGAAAGATAGAGAAACACAGAGGGATGGAGATAAAGAGAGTGAGAGAGAGATATAGGAAGATATAGATTGAGAGAGATGGAGATGAAGAGTAAGAGATATATGATCGAGAGATAGAGAGATATAATATAGATAGAGATACAGAGAGGGATAGAGATAGAGCGATATAGATTCACAGAGATATAGAAAGAGAGAGAGATAAAGATAGTGAAATAGACAGATAGAAAGATATAGATTGAGAGAGAATAGAGAGATAGACATAAAGACAGAGATAGAGATGAACAGAAAGAGAGAGAGAGAGAGAGAGATACAGACAGAGATCGAGATGAAGAGAATGAGATAAATGATAGAGAGATAGAGATATATGATATAGATAGAGATAAAGAAAGGGATAGAGATACAGAGATAGAGATTCACAGAGATAAAGAAAGAGAGAAAGATAAAGATAATGAAAGAGAGTGATAGAAAGATATAGATTGAGAGAGAATAGAGAGATAGAGATACAGACAGAGATAGAGATGAAGATAAAGAGATATATGATAGAGAGATAGAGATATATAATATATATAGAGATACAGAGAGTGATAGAGATAGAGCGATACAGATTCACAGAGATATAGAAAGAGAGAGAGATAAAGATAATGAAATAGACAGATAGAAAGATATAGATTGAGAGAGAATAGAGAGATAGAGATACAGACAGAGATAGAGATGAAGAGAAAAAGATATATGATAGAGAGATAGAGATATATAATATAGATAGCAATACAGAGAGTGATAGAGATAGAGAGATAGAGATTCACAGAGATATAGAAAGAGAGAAAGATATATATAGTAAAAGAGAGAGATAGAAAGATTGAGTGAGACTAGAGAGATAGAGATAAAGACAGAGATGGACAGAAAGAGAGAGGGAGAGAGGGAGACAGAGATATATGATAGAGAGATAGAAATGTATAATATAGATAGAGATACAGAGAGTGATAGAGATAGAGAGATAGAGATTCACAGAGATATAGAAAGAGAGAAAGATAAAGATAGCAAAAGAGAGAGATAGAAAGACTGAGTGAGAATAGAGAGATAGAGATAAAGACAGAGATGGACAGAAAGAGAGAGGGAGAGAGGGAGACAGAGATATATGATAGAGAGATAGAGTTTATAATATAGATAGAGATACAGAGAGGGATAGAGATAGAGAGATAGAAATATACAGAGAAAGAGAAATAGATAGAGAGATAGACATGTATGAGATATAGAGATACAGAGATGTATAGAAAGAGAGATTTAGAGAGAATACAGATGAAGAGAAAGAGAAAGAGATTATGATAGAGAGATAGAGATATATAATATAGACAGAGATACAGAGAGTGATAGAGATAGAGAGATAGAGATTCACAGAGATATAGAAAGAGAGAAAGATAAAGATAGTAAAAGAGAGAGATAGAAAGATTGAGTGAGAATAGAGAGATAGAGATAAAGACAGAGATGGACAGAAAGAGAGAGGGAGAGAGGGAGACAGAGATATATGATAGAGAGATACACATTTATAATATAGATAGAGATACAGAGAGGGATAGAGATAGATAGATAGAAATATACAGAGAAAGAGAAATAGATAGAGAGATAGACATGTATGAGATATAGAGATACAGAGATGTATAGAAAGAGATAGAGATAAAGAGAGAGAGAGGGAGATATGTACATATATGATAGAGATAGAGATAAAGAGAAGGATGGAGAGATGGAGCAGCCTCATGCATCACGACAGAGAAGCAGTTCTGTGTTTGTCTCTCTGAAGCAGAGACGAGTTCGTGGCTCGTGTCCAAACTAATTGAATCAATTACATGAATTTAGTCGGAGGCCGGTTCCACCCCCCCGCCCCCTCCCCCTCTCCCCCCCCCCCCCCTGGAATCAGAATGTCAGAGTCTGGATCTGCAGCTCCAGCAGCTCCGGGTCAGGAAGGAGGCTCAGGACTGTGTGACTGAACGCTTATTAGACACCTGCACTGTCAGAGGGAGCCACCGATTACACCCAGCACCCCCCCCCTCCACCCGTGAAATTAGAGAGACCCCCCCCACCCCCATCTCTTCTCTCTGCCTGCTGGTGTGAACCCACATGATCTCTCTGCAGTCGCTGACATGAGGAACCTCGGATCAACAGTTTCCATTTGAGAACTCACTGAACAACACTGAGGCTCAAGAATCAGGAATTTTACAAAAGGGAGGATAATAAATAAATAGTATATTAAGCACTGATGATTTAAAAAGAGGCCGATGATCAGATCACAGGAAACTGAAAAGGCCTCTGTTCCAAAAATACAACCTGGACAAAAATCCACGTCCACAGACAAACAGCGTCCATCGAATCAGAAGCAGAACGACGGTGTAGAATTCCTCCTCTTGTGCTGCTATGAATCCGTAACTTCTCACCCCCTCCACCCCCCCACCCCCCCGCTCCATCATGAGGCGGAGGTTATGGACACGCCCACAGTGAACCAGCCCACTCCTGCTCTCCTGCTGCATTAAATCACTCTTAACCCCTCGAGGCCGTTTGATTTCTCACTTTAAAGCCGATTGTGCTTTTTGCCACAGTCACAAGGGGCATTCTGTGTTTTCAAACTCTCAGTTTTTCTTCTTCTTCTTCTATCTCTTCTTCTTCTTTCTCTTCTTCTCTCTCGGAGGGAGCAGAGGGATGAAACATGGCGGCGGCTGCTCTCCCCAGTCACCAGATCGGCTGAGGTCTGGCCTCGCTCGGTGCCAGCGTGATCGCAGCTCCGCCACAGGGCATGTTCTCCAGACTGCCTGCTGGTGAGTCACTGGGTTGTGAGTCCCTGTTGCCTGACTGCACCCCCCTCCCCCCCCCAGCCCCCCCCCCCCCCCCTGAGAGTCCCTGGAGAGCCTCAGCATCGTCGGTATCGATCAGGATGACTTTAATATGACAGTTACGAGAATCGCTGCAAGGCCCCGGGTGGAGAAACTCTGTCGTACTGAATTCAGAAGTTAGATCGGTAACTGAGATGTTCTCGACCTGCAGGATGAAGACCTTCTGTCCCATGTGACGCCTCCGATTGGTCGGAATCTGCTTTTCCAGGCGAACACGTGCAGAACGACGACGAATCCGAAATCCAAAACGACTCGAGCAGCTCGTTCATTAACGATTTCTATTACCGGCGACATTGGAGCGTGGGAATGTTGGACAGATCTTTTCCAATCTGTCTCCCGATGAAGGATTTGCAATTCAACTCGAGTCAGACTGTGAAACCCAAACACATGGTGACTTAATGAGTGATCAGTGTTTCTGTGATGAGATGAGAATCCAGCCCCTCCGAGTCAAAGTGACGTTTATCTAACAGCTGCTCACTTATTGGATTTTCCTCATGGTATTACTTCCTCCCGACGTGTCCTGGTGAAGTCACGCTCTCGATGGAGAGGCGTTCAGGAACCTGGACGTCTGTCCTCCGGCTTCATAACCGTTCAGATCCTGTGATGTCCTCTTTGTTCTCCCCCCGACAAACCATTCACATCCCATTCCCTTAACGGCTCCCTGTTCCCTAATGGACTATAAGAGCCTGCTGTTTCCAGAAATGGACTCGAAACCACAAAAGCTGCAAAGAACAATCTCCCTCCATCCCTCTCTCTCTCTCTCTCTCTTTCTGCTTCTCTTTCCCTCTCGCTCTGGAATCTGGTTAGACACGGAAACAATCGGTGTTGCCAGAAGCTGTTGCTCCCCGAGAACAGACCTTTCCTTACAGTAGTCCCAGCGGGTGCAGTTGTAAACAAAACAGTTTCTTCTCTGTTGGACGTGGGCGGCGTGAACGCATGTGGAATAAAAAACCCTGGACGCAGCTGCACTGAACCTGGAGGGCGTGAGATCGACTGCAGTCGGTTCCTGAGGTGCAGAGAACTTTAATGTTGAGCTTCATTTGCAGTAAAGGCTGTTTATCGTCCATATCTCCTCAACCGTTTGATTTCAGCTGTTAGAAAAACCCTCACGTCCGACCCGTCACCTCTTCTTTCCTGAGATAACGTCATATTCTAAATGTTGGAAAGAATCTAACCTTTTAAAAAATGCCATTTAAATATATCTTGCTCTTTTGAGTTGAATGTCTCCCTGAGGACGAGCATCACACCTCCGTCCTCCTCTGTCCCAGCTCGTCCCCCTGTCTGTCCGTCCTCCTCAACCCCCCCCGACAGGCCGGGGTCCGAGCCGGCCCACCTGATCTCCACGTTATTCCTCCGCTCTCCTCGTCCGATCGGCCCCAAAACAAACACAGAACCCACAGCTTCACGTGAACTTCACACCTGTTCAAACTCGCAGGCGTTTCTCTGCCTGAGTGGATGATCGTTCACTCCACTAACTATAGGCAACTAAATAAAAATGTAGCCTCACATAACTACGCCACTAGACGAGCAACAGAAGGAAGGTTTTCACTCCCCAGAGCTAAAGACCAATTCTCTTAAACGCACTGTGGGATACAGAGCCATGAAGTCATGGAACCTACTACCAACATAAATTATAAATACTTGTGACACTAGATGGTGATGTACTGTACATAAATCTGTAGTATTCTCTTACATGGTTTGCAGTTTTCGCTTCTATGGAACTGGATATATCAGAGTTTTATATCATGACAAAGGTAAAACTGCATAACCACTAAGTTAATCTTTGATATCTATAATGTAAAATTGTGTGATCGTTATTTGTATGTATTTTAACTTTTGATATTTGTAATGTAACGTTTGTTTTAAAAGTTTGATATCTGTATGTATGTTTTAAATGTGGACCCCACTAAAAGTAGCTCTGTCTTAGGGCGGAGCTAATGCGGATCCTTCTAAATAAACAAATAAACAAATAACTGGATTATGTAAAGATCGCCCGGCAGTAAGTTGTCTGTGTTGCATCTGTGCATTAACCAATATTCACTCTTCATCTTTTATAGGCTTCTTCCTGCAGAGCTGCAGTCGTTTCGCCCTCGGCTTCGTAAACAACTTCTCTTTTAACAGGCAGCTGATGAAAGTGCGCCTGCAGCTCTGACCTCCTCCCGGTGAAGACCTGTGAGCGTCTGTCACTCCGGTGTTTCAAAGCCTCTCTGACACCAGGACCCGGTGCAGGTCCCCGTGGGCGGAGGTGACAGGAAGTACAAGTAATGATCGATCCAAGGAAGAAAAACACTTTTAACACTTTTCAATGTGCCGTGAGTGGACGAGTGCTTCAGCTGATGAGATGGAATGAATAGAGCAACCACTCAGGCTCCTTCTGGCTGATGGATGTGAAGAGAGGTTCCACGAACACGAAGGAAATAAGATCGCTTGATGGTCGGCGCTTAAATTGTTTGGCGGGTGAGAGAAGAAAATTACAGCTTTCCTGTCCCTGGATGTAACAGAGTAATTTCTCACACACAACACAGAGGTGACCGCGGGAATCTGGTGTGTCCTGAAATTGCTTTTGCACAGCGTGTGCTGGTAAAAGCTCAAGAGCCACAATCTCATCCAAGCATGGACCAAAGATTCCAGCCTCCACGGTCTTTACCAAGACAGAACTTTATCCCTCTTCCACTTCCAGAGCACATCCGTCACTCGGCTGGAGCTGGCGACTCTTCGATCGGCTTTAATGACACTTCAGGAGATCTACCTTTACACACATAGACTCATGGGGGACGGAAGATTCTAATTACTTCTTTGCGGAGGAGAATCGGACAGGAAAAAAAGTCATTAGTTCATCTCATTAAAGTCTCAATTACCTGGAGGAGGGAGAGAGGATGATGTATTACATTATCATATATCACCGATCCAAACTGGTATCGAGGGCGATCACATCCCAGGCCACACTGGAGAATCAGCTCCGAGGCTTTCACCAAAAAAACACCACATCGCCCGTGACTCACCGCTCCAGGACTTGAAGTGGGATCGAGAAAGTTTCTCCGACCGCGATTTGCATTTTCAAAATTAGAACTGGAGAGGAGGTTGTTGATCCTTGAAGGTCGACGTGAGCTGTGTTTATCTATCGCCGCCTGCAGAGCACGACGGAGGAAACTGTCTCTGCAGCTCTGGACTCTGTCTCTGCAGAGATCTGAGTCAATGTTGACAGACCATAACGCACTGTACTGAGGCTGCAGCCTGGTTACCATGGCGTGCATGCAAGGGTCTCCAGTATGCAAATCACCGTCATCTGTTCAGGACATATCGAGGAGGCTGGTCGATACTAAATCAACTCAGTCCGGGTTGGAATCGACCCCCCCCGATGCACCTGAGGCTTAAATATTAATACTACACTTCATATTTGCACAGATCTGATTCTTGTTCTCCTTCATGTTCAGAGATTTACTGAAACACAGAATGAATCTGACACTTCTCCTGCAGGGAAACGGGTCCAACTCTCAAAGTGTGACTTCCAACTGCAGGGTGTCCCACTCTATATCCTCAAGTCTGGGTTGCATTAATATTGGAAAAGAATAAATTCTGAATACTCACTGCGCTCCCGAGTCACTTCCTGTGCAGCCGGTGTTTCTCTGGAGGATCCGAGACGCACGTGGAGAAGACAGATATGAAATATGAAATATGAAATGTGCTTCGGCTGCCTCCGTGCACCGGCACCAGGCTCGTGGAGTACGAGGAGGTTATCTGATGATGAGCAACAGGCTGCCTCCCCTCCCTCCCTCACCCTCCCTCCCCTCCCCTCGCTCGCCCTCCCTCCCTTCCTCCCTCCTTCTCTTCCCTTTGCCCTCGTCTCTCTCTCTCTCCCTCTCTCTCTCTCTCTCAACTCCTTCCTCCCCCCCTGGCTCGAGCACTGACATCAGAAGTGGGATGTGCCATTAAACCAAAAGCTTTTGAGAGAAATCCATGGCAACCACCATCTAGAAAGCCGTGCCCCCCCCCCCCACCCCCACCCCCTCGTCAAACCACCACCACCACCACCACCACCACCCCCACCACCACAACCTTTAAACGAGAATAATCACAGTGATTGTGTGGAGTCACAAAAAGAAGGGTTATATCTGTCTGGTGGGTTGCCCAGCGGGGGGGGGGGGGGGCAGTCTCACCAGGGTGTCCAATTTTAGACAAGTGGTGGGAAATGCTACCATGAGGTATGATGAGGAGGAAGAGGAGGAGGAGGAGGAGGAGGAGGAGGAGGAGGAAGGCTCGGGGCCGACAGAGGATCTTCATCACCAGGAGCACCAACGTCTCTTCTTCTTCTGATCATTTGTTCAAATTCACCAAACATTGAGTTTCCATAACAAAAGGAAGCGACTCCCTCACACCTCAGACATCATGGTCACACAAACATTAATGTGTGAGTCCAATTTTCTTTCCCATTCACCTGTGTGTGATAAGAGGGTTTCAAAAAATAATTGTGTTATTTTTCCCTGGCTGAGCTCTGAGCTTTAAAAAGACAGATATATTAAAGCTGATGATTCCTGTGAGAGCTGGTTTTCAACTGGGACTCAGACGAGGACGAATAAGAATAATAAACAATCACTTTCTTTCAATAAAAATGGTTTTTAAACAATTTAATAATCTTCTTAATGTCCCCGTCTTGAAGTTTGATTTCTACAATTATAGATACGACATAAGTTGCTAATGTCATGTACAGTTTATAAGTATTGTGGTTTTCACACTAAACACAAAGAACAGCTGAGAGAGATGAAGAATATTACAAGGACATCCACAGCTTTAGTCATATTTTCTCTGGACCTTCAATATGTCAGAATAATAGATTATTACATATATATTATAATATAATATAATATTTTTTGGACATTTTCGTCTATATTGACAGGCAGTAAAAGAAAACTCAGATGATCATCAAATTCAACATGATAAATCCTCTGAGGGCCATGAACTTCATATTTGTCCACTTTTACTTTTACATGAAAAACAGCTTTTTTTTTATTAATTTCTCCTAATATTTGCTCATTCTGACTCATTGAACAAACAATAGATCTATAATTTTATTCAGAAATCAAATCAGTAACAATATATATAAATCACAGCAGCATTCACACGTGAAGAAGAACTGTGAGGCCTAAAATAGAAAAATAATCCTAATAATCAATAAAACATTAAAATAAAAATGTATAAAACAAGAGTAAAATAGAAATTTAAGAGCTGGATGTTTATGACTATTCGCTAAAAGGTTTTTCATCTGTTCACCTTCTGACTGTCGATTGTTAATTATTAATATGGATTAAACCTTTTTCTGATTCAGACTCAGACTCCAGTTCGTATACTGGAGGTGAATTAAAGTCTTTTTATTCTCAGATTTTTTAAAAAGGCCGAATGTTCAACCTTCCCTCCAGGTTCTTAGCTCCTCACGGGTCTTGAGCATAAAACACAGATTTCAAAGACGCCTTTTATCTGTGAAACTCCACCGATGATAAAAAGAGACGTTTTCCTTTTTTAAATGTCAGTGGAGCTTCTGTTTTCCTCACAGCTGGGAAACTCCCTCCGGTTTCTCCAAGGTTTCACAAGAAGTCACTGGTCCTCTTCACATCGTCGGTACAAACATGTCGAGTCCTCATGGATTTTATTTTCTGGATTACATGATTTCTACCTGTGAGTTGCCTCCAGGCTCGATTATTATTGATTATTGATCTTTATCTGCGACACTCAGAACATCTGAGGAAACATGTTCATTCACATCCTCACAGTGTTATTACATTAGTTTGCTCCTGATCAGCTTGAGGCTTAAACAAAGCTACAACTCTGGTGTGTGTTTTTTGGTGCATGCATGTGTCTTTACTGTTTGTTTTTCTGCCAGGCTGTATAATTGTGCATCTTTTGCATCAGTTGTTGTTCATTTGTGTGTATTTTTGTGCAAATTGTGTCTTTATTGACTCACACTGGTCGTGCTCAGCCTTTGTTTTCAAATTAAAACTGCTTCTAACACACTTCAAAAAGTTTTTCATTTCAGCTGCTAGAAAAATCCAAAGAAGTGGGAATGAATAATAACAGCAATGATTGGTTTCAAAACTAAAATGTTGTGATGTGGAAGAAGTCTTAGTCCTGTACATTAATCTCTGTACAAAAAGAAGGTTGTTTTATTCATATAAATTCATTTTAGTCATGTTTCTAACTTTCACCTTTGCAATCGACTACTGCAATTTTGCCATTTGTCTGTTTTGTCGTCTATTGTGTTTAGTCTCCTGATCTCCCCTTATGTGTAATATTTGATGCTGCTGTAACACAGTCATTTCCAAATCTTTCTTTCTTCACTTTGTTTTTTACGTTTTATTTTCTATACAGAAATAGAGATAGTTTAGTGATTTAGATTGTTTGGATTGTTTCAGGTCATTTAATGGAGATTTATTTGCCGTCGCTTCCTCATTTTAACTTCACAAACTAGATATTGACTTTTCATTGTCTATTTATGTAGATTTTACATATTTCCACACTGGTGCATAAACAGTGTTGTATATGTTACTGGTGTTCATTCATCTTTACTTTCTTTTTGTCTCAGATTTCTTATTTCACGTCCATCATTCTGAGAAAATGAGACTTGGGGCAACAACAGTGACAGAGTTGAAAGAATCTGTCAGAAGTGAACTGGGTCTGCAGAGACAAGAGGAACCTGAGGCCTCTGCTCATCGATCTGGAGCAGGAGATCGATTCTTCTCTCCTGGTCGAGGCGACGGATTCAAAACCACAAGTAGACCAGCTCATAAGATAAGAGAAACTCATAAGATGCCAGAGAGTAACTGGAGCCGTCCACTGTCTGTCTGCAGAATCAAGAGAGTTTTCTGTTCATTTCAGATTTTATATATGATCTCATTATTCACACAGAATAAGGTCGTGACCTCACACATTCAAAACAATGAGCAAGGTTGAAAAAGAGAAGTGGAAGGAGAGAGAGAATGTTTTCTTATTGAAACACCTTCAGACTGTGATTATCTGAATGTAATAATATAATTGAAGATAACAGCAGTAACGTTAGCAGAGCCAATTAATAATCAGAGCAATGCTGCTGATGCTGTGTTATTAGTTTTAGTTTATAACAGTTATATCATATATTACAATAATATAAAAGTGTCGGGATCCTGCGGCCCTGGAGTCAAACACACCTGCAGGATGAGGAAGATGAGGTGTCGGACGCGTTAAATAAAATAAAACCACAGCTGGTGTTTCCCAGCGTTGTGGGTGGAGTCACAGAAACACATTTCTTTATTATCTGCAGCTCTTGCTCTGTAGATGTCAGTCGTGCAGCAGCGCTGATGAAATTAATTAGAAAATGTCATCTGCAGCAGAACCGTGATTGAAGCCTTGAAGTTAATGAGAATCACTCTCGTCATCCGCCTGCTTTTAACTAAAGTTTCCATCAAACAGCGACGTGTTCGAGGAATTGTCCCTGTGTGTTGTCACGGTGACGCTCGACTTGCCCGTCCAGGCCGAGGAGTTAAAGAAGTGAACGAATGCGTTGAAGGAACATTAAATTAAATTAAATTTTCTCATCAGCTGACATGTTGTGGCAGGAGAAGAGCGTGAGTCTGCAGGAGCCGGACGGAGGTCGATACTCGAGTACACGACCAGTATCACAGAGGCCATGATGTGTTATTTCCACACGTGTTGGTGTAAAAGTTATAATTATATCATCTGTAATAGATCCAATAAAACACAGTAAAAAGGCTTTAGAGGATTACGGCAGTGAAATGAAAAGTTCTGTCTGCAAAGTTCACCCAAGATATTAAAAGCAAACAGAAAAACTGCTGCTGAGATTGATTCATTAAACTAAACGTGTTGATACGATATAGACTATAAATATGAATGACATACAAATATCAAATATTTATCACTGGGATCACCTTCTGGTGGTGGAATGCAGTGTAAGTCATAGATCCGGGGGTTTAACCTCTGGTGATCACCACACACGGCACATTTTTCTGTCACACATTATAATGCGACGCAAATATCTGGATTACAGATAATAAACTGATGCATGGTCCCCAGAGGCCGAACCAGGAGGAGGTTCTGGTGCCGAAGAGCAGCAGCTGTGATCAGGATCAGTGATAATCTCAGCGTCAGCCTCCAGAAAACCATCGAGTGTCAATATTGTAACTGGGATGATAAAGATAAACTCTGTTTGTGCTGGAAATCAAACAGGATACTGGGGGAATGGGGGGGGGGGGGGACCTGCTGCCACCGAGCAGAAGAACTTGTGACAGTGTGAAAACGTGTGGGAGGAGTCTGTGACCTCAGCCTCTTCCCCACCGATGCCAGGTCGCGGCGTGTTTTTCAAACGACGCGTCGATCACGTGATTCACACGAGAGAGAAACACTGAATACGCACGACACTGAATAACTCAGCTGCTAATTGATTAGGAAGCTGGAGATGATGAGTGGGTTGTGGATCGTCTGATTTCTGAGAGAATAACGTATTTATAATCATAATGAATGTTTCCTGCGTCATTAGAACGTTTCACCACGATCGACGTCACTCTCATCTTCTCACTGAACCTGAAGTCGTCACCTGGATGATCTGAAAACTGCATTTTCCCAGAATTAGAGCCGGGATCTTTTACCAAAAGCCTTTTTCTGGCCGGTGTGTCGGACCATCTGTCACGTTTGGTGAGATTCTGAACTGCGAGCTCACTCCGAACATCCTCTCTTTGAAATAACGGGTTATTAAGCAGCGTTCCAGGGACGGAGGTGAGTGCGTGGTGGGCTCAACACGAGGCTGGAAGCAGCTCCATCCCACTGGATGAAGAGGTCGATGAAGAGCTGCCACCACCCGTCTGGTTCGAGTGGGTTTCATCTAAAAGCAGCTCGATCAGCAGTAAAGTTGAGTGTCAGGATAGAAGAGCACAAAGTTTGATGAAGCCTCATGACTCCAGACTTTACACCTTTTGTGTTAAAACATCTGAAATGTATCAGTCGTATTATTTCAGTCCAGATTTAACACTCACAGCCTTTAAAATAGAGATCAGAGTGAAACCTGAGCTTCTTCATGTGAAGTGAGATTAATCACATCGTGAAGTGGAAACAGGTTTTCATATTTAATCACTAGACTGGATAGATTTTGTAGAAATGCATCATATTAGGAACGTTTCAGATATTCAGAAATCCACAATTATATAGATGAATTCTTACTTTGAAAACAACATTGCAGGTTTCTAAAATCCAGTTATTAAAACTATTCCATAATGTAATTTGGAATATCCCAAATCTTTTATAGGGGGTTGGGGGGTGGGATACAACACATGGTCTGACCCACTTCAACATCAAACAGTCTTAGCACCAAACAGACTCATTTATATCACATCAATTTCTTCTCTTATTGTTCATGGCAATACATGTTGTTCCTTTTCTCCTGGTTGAACTATTGACTATTATTCTATAATAAGACAGTGTGTTCACCACCAGGAAAAGAGAAAAACAATTTTAAAATCTGTCAGAAACACGGACCAGACAAATGAGTTCCCTTATATATAAAAGAACATTTGAAGGACTCTTCTATTACCTTCTGCTATAATAACATGTTATATAATAACCATAAATGTTCTATTTGTTCAAGATAACAAACTACAACCATTTCCCGACATGCGATGATGTTCCCCTTGAGATCTGCAGCAGTTAAAGAGAGAATGTAAAATATAAATCCCTGCCTCACATTAAAACAAAGTGCACAGCAGTCCTGGTATAATCATATCCTCGGTCGGTCTGTGGAGCTGCAGAATCACACAATCATATGTCAGGAGTTCACATGACTTGATTCCAGAAATAGCGCAGGGTCTTGGCCCAGTGTTCAGGTTTCGTGGAGCTGGTGCGGCTGCAGCAGAATAATGATTTCTGTGTTCATCACTGTGTTATTAGTTGTGTTGTTGCCATGGACCAAACGTGTTATTTTCCTCCGGCTCGGCTGCCTCCCTGGAGACCGTGTGTTGGGTTCGACCTGCTCCACTCCGGCGGTAACTCCCTCTGCAGCTGGTGAAGCTCAAAGGATCCGTTATCCAGGAGGCAGGAGATCCCACTCATCCGGTTCCATCCAGGTTCCATCAGGAGGAAATGATGGCGTCTGGAGTGAGAAGATAAACAGGAATAAGAAAAACAAATGATGAGATATTGTGATTCTGCTTTTACTCTTTAAATGGAAATATCAGAAGTCTGGAACGATAAGAAACCAGCAGGTCAACCTTGGATTCATTATCAAGTTGTTTTTTTATTATGAGGCTTCGAAAACGACTGAAAGTTCAGTTTTACAGATAAATGAAATCCCAATTTCTCTGTTTCTTGAGCTCAGCACGTCTCCGCTTCTCATGCAGAGTTTGACTCGACAGGAGAAGCTCAGGTTGAACTAATAACGTCAGCTGATCCCTGCAGGAGCCGCGAGAACCAATGAGATCATTCATGTTAATTGTTTCTGCCTTGAAATGTCAAAACCTCTGTCTTTTAAAAGGTCAACGCGTTGGCCACTAATAAGACGCTCGGTGGTTCGATCCCGCTCTCCTCTTTTCCACATGCTGAATTCTCTAACCCTGATTTAAACGTCTATATAACTTCTATATAAACGCTGTGTGAACATCAGCGTGTCTCCTTCCCTCGGGCGGAACGACTGCACAACACAAACTCTAGTTAGGAATCTGCCTCACGCAGGAAAGTGAGGATCCAGCTGTGCAGCTCTCAGGGTTTTCACGGTGTCGAGCTTCGGCTCCACAGAGACCAGCAGGACGTCATGTGATCACTGAGGGAAAGTTAGAAACACAAACTTTAAACATCCTCTTGGAAATGGCCTGATGGGCGAGTCGGGTGCACAGGTGAGGGAGGGGTAATAAAAACACGTAGAGTTCATACAAAGCTCCACAGGTACTTCTCCATCTCTATTAGAGCAACATAATAAGAGCTGCAGCGTCTGATCATAATTATGAGACTTTATTTTGATTAAATTATGCAAATACTGCTCTTTATGGGCCTGATCCACGCAGGTCGTGGATCGGAGCTGCAGCTTCCAGGACTCTGACCTCCGCCGACCTTCAAACCAAACAACTAATCACTTTACACCCAGGATGCAAAGTGGAGATAATCACGCAGCTGATTGAACAGAAAACAGCTGAATCCTGAATCCTGAGGATCAGAGCCGGGTTCAGGGAACTTCGTTTATTCCGGCTCTGCAGATTAATGTGCCTATACGTGCGAGAAGCTGCTTGAATCGATATGTTCTGCAACGATCCATTAAACGATGACGTGTAAATGGATCGTTTCTCTCGCTGGGACGAGTCAGCAGATGATCATCACACGAGTTCAGCTCTTTGTTTGTTCGTCCAGCCCAAACGCTCCAGGCCCCAGGAGGCCAAGGCCGTCTGGAGCAAATGATCAGCTACACCACCACCGACCACATTCCCACATGAGCTGAGAGAGTCATCATTACATTCACACTCACCACTTATTACATCTGCTTCGTCAGTTCGTCGTCTCTGAATGTTATTTATCCACTCGGCTGATTTTACTCCTGTGTGACTTCTGTCCATTAAAACTCTTGGATCTTTGTTAAAAAGCCAGGAACCAGATATCTGAGTGTGAATCTGTATCCAGCAGATTGAAACATACTTCCATAAGAGGACAGTTGGACCCTGACAGAGAATGAACTCCACTGAGAGACATTGTCTGTGTCTCCATCAGCAGGATTACTCAGAAACAATGGAGAACATGGAGAAAAGGCCGATCAGCCTTGGCCGAGGCAGAAGGAACCGACTGCACACAGATAGATTCAACAGATATATTTCCCTCTGGAGTTTGCAGACATCACTAAACCTTCAAGACTGATTACTGGCCTCAAACCTTCATTTCAGAACAATGCAGAATGAACCATAATGTTGCAGGATGTGTAAATATATAAATAAACGTGTAACTGCCGGATGTGTCAGCGAACGGGTTCAGCTCATCAAGTCAAATGACTGTTATTACAGGTTTACACGCTGAGCTGACGGCAATTTGAGCGTGGTTGTCCATGACGACTGATGAACCGAGGACGAGGGTGAACGCCGCGGGACAGATGCTGAACAGCTGGACCTCGTGGTTTCACCGGTTCCTAACACGACCTCTTCCTAATGAAACCCAAACGCTCTCTGAGTCAGATCCGTGCAAAACACAAACACGAGGAATTAGCTTTGTGCGTTCGTCCTATTTGGAGAAATTCTCTCACCAGACGCCCGAGATAAAAATATCCTTTATTTTAAGTTTAATTCAGTTGCTATGGCTACCACATTGTTGCTATGTGACGGAGTTGAAAGACGAGTTGGAGAGAGTGTATGTTAGAGACATGTGATGTGAAGACGTATAGAGATATAGGCATATTTTCCATATACAGGACAAGAGGGGAATTCACTAGCATATTTAATTCACTGTTAAAATGGGGATTTAATGTTCAATTAGTTCTTCCAGGTCGTTTCAGTGGAACCTGACAAACCAAAGGCTAATGTGCCTCCATTATAATGCAAATATTCCACAACCTCAGAACTGATTTCTAATTAGACAGCATTCTGTGGTGAGGCTGAAGAATATGACCCGTCGATTGAGGGGCTTAGATTCATTTAATTCCCAATTAGCCGAGGTTCATCACCTCAGTGAAGCCACGTCCCTGTTTCCTCTGGTTTCCCTTTTGTGTTTTTGTGAATCAGCTTCACAGAAACACACAGTGTGATTAAAATAGTTGAATTACAGGCTGAAATAAACATGTACGTTCATGCACAGGAACTAGCACCTGACAGAAAATGTTATTAACACATGATAATAGAGCAAGTGATGATTTGGAGCTGCACCAAAATGTGTTATTGAACACGAACCCAAAAAGAAAGACAACCCGCCGCGTAAAAAACTAATTTAAATCCACCAGATACAGATTTGTGTTTGGATCTGCACCAAATTGCCAATATTCATGATATGAGTCTGTGTTTCAGGTCTTGATTCTGCCTGAATGTGTCTGATCCATTAATTATCCCCCTGGGAAAGTGAAAATGTCTCAAAAAAATACAGTAAATGCTGCGAGTTCCAACAATAAATAAACCTTAAATTAAATATTCCAGCCAGATTTACCAACAAACAGAGTCAGAGGCAGAATAAACTGCTGTTTCATGGAGCTGCAGAAAACAAGCTGTGATCATTAATCATCATAAAGTCGTTAAATTAATTTCTAAATGAGTTTGTTCCTGAGATCTGATCATTGGAAGTGACCAGAAGCTGTTTGTGCTCTTTCCAAACTCTTTTCTGTCATTAAACTGTGAAAAGGTTCCTCATGTTCAACGTCAATAACACGACTCGGACGAAGGAACAGGAGGCTTCTGGTGTCTGGTCACAACTCGGCAGATGGATTTTGTTTATCAAAATTTTTTCTAAGACAATATGGACGTTGGATTCATAGAGAGTGAAGTTTTAAATATGACACAGAAGGAAACACTGAAAGTTTACACTATTATAAAGTCATCAGTTCTCAGTTTATGCCAAAATTGTTTTTATTCCTTGATTATGATTTACAGCAAAGTGTCTTCAAATGAAACTAAAGACAATATTCAATCTTTTTTAGATCAGTTTACAAATTTAGCTACAAACAGTTTGGTGCTGTTGGTATATTTCTTTTATTATAATAAATGTAAACGTGTTTCTATCGGCCAAGTTTGTTCTCCACACATTTATTGCAGCATTTCTGATTCATTCAATTATTTTACATAAACGTCTTTTTTTATCTATATTCTATTTAAAGCACTTTGAGCTGGATTTCTCGTGCTATACGGGTTTCATATTCTTCCAGATTATTTTCTGTTTGACGAAACAGGAAAACCCGTCAGTGTTCAGAGTGAAGAGGGCGAATCCAGCGAGGAGATTTAGGAACAAACATTCACTTTGGACACGAGGATGAACTGATTTTTGTGCCAAAGGTCAAAGGTCAAGGTGCCTAACAAACTCCGTTTATGTTTTTCTTTGAACACGATTCTTAAGACCAGGTTGAGCAAATGTTTTCCATAAGATCGATGTTGTCTCCATCAGGTCGAGCGCCTCAAAGAGACCGGAGCCTGAAACCCAGTGTGTGAGACAGAGGCTGAAAAGAGGAGCTGCAGCAGCGATGATGTGTTTTCTCAACATTGGAGAAAACACATCATTAAACCTTTTCGAGTTTTAACACTAATTAAAATGATCAACCTGAACATGAGCAGAATGTGTTTCCTTTAAAATCACAGACTTCATCTTGTTATAAGATGTTTATTTATATTTTTATTAGGTGGAAAGTAAGTGACAAACTGTCTGCAGCTCGTATGTAGTCATCTTTTTATATTTGAAATATGACTGTTTGTGTCTGTGGTGTGTGTGTGTCTGTGGTGAGTGTGTGTGTGTCTGTGGTGAGTGTGTGCACGAGGAACAGAGAAGCACCGCCGCCGGGCTGCAGATGGAACAAAGTAGCTGGTAAATGGTTTTATTTTGTGAGACCAAACCACCGACGGCACTTTGATTCTCCTCTGAGACGCCGCGGCAGCTGAGTGCTTCTGAAACGTGAGAAGTTCCACGTGACTGACCGGCAGCGCTTCATGATGTCACACTGAAAACAGCTCATTACACACGTCAACACACGACAACACAGCAAACCACCTCACACCAGTAATCGCTGCTAATTCTCCGATGTCCAGAAACCATTTGAGATTAGTAAATAAACAGAATTAACACACTGACCAAGACAACAACTGGAATACAAGAGATTCTATTACAGATAAGTGACTTTCACTTTTTTAAGAATCTGCCTCTGATCTAAATTAGATTTTCTTTCTTAAGTCTTTTTCACAGGAACAATCATATTTGATATTTTTTATTCACCCAAGAAATCCACTTAAACGTCCATTGTTGTTTGTGACAAACACAAAGAGAACAACCATCTACAGCCTCGTTCGTTTATATTATATTAAACATTACAACAGAAATCCATCTTCTTCTCCAACAACGTACTGCAACGAAAAGAAATCCACTTAAATGTCCATTGTTGTTTGTGACAAACACAAAGAGAACAAGTCTCTGCAGCCTCGTTCTTTTACTGTGATATTAAATATTAAAACTGAAATCCATCTTCTTCTCCAACAACTTACTGCAATAAAAAGAAATCCAGCAAGTTTCAGGGACTGAGATTTATGAGCCAGTGTATAACCATAAGATCTATAGTGGATTTGAAAATGGTTCCATAAGACGATTACTAATATTCTCATTATTAAATTAGTGTTCTTGGCAGATTTGTTCAAATCATCATATTGAGCAAAGACATAATAAAGTCACAGGATCATCAGTCAAGGAAACCACAGCCTCCTGATGTGCAGTTTATCACAGATCTGAATTTATGTTTGGTTTATAAACTCTTTTGTCGTTATTTGGTGTTTTAAACATCAATGTTGTTGTTGTTGAACCAAAGACAAACGCAGCCTCGTTCTTTTACTGTGATATTAAACATTAAAACAGAAATCCATCTTCTTCTCTAACAACTTACTGCAATAAAAAGAAATCCAGCAAGTTTCAGGGACTGAGATTTATGAGCCAGTGTATAACCATAAGATCTATAGTGGATTTGAAAATGGTTCCATAAGACGGTTATTATTATTCTCATTATTATATTACTCTTCCTGGCAGATTTGTTAGAATCATCATATCGAGCAAAGACATAATAAAGTCACAGGATCGTCTGTTCACTGTTTTGCATTTTGCATTTCACTTTTTACTTCACTTTTTATATCTTTTATCTTTTATATATTTTTATTTAGATATGTCTATGTCTAAATAAATGTTACTTTGTATAAATATTAGAAAAAGTGAGTAAATAAGAAGTAAATAGTGAGTAAATATATATTGTTTTTTATTGTTTTTCTTATGTGTGTTGTATTTATTGTGTTTTTATGTTTCTATGTTCATTGAATTCCCCAATAACCAGAGCAAATTCCAGGTAGGTGTAAACCTACTTGATCATAAAAACCTTCTGATTCTGATTCTGAGTTGAAGAAACTGGAGCCTGATCTTTTACAATATGAACTTCTTGTTTTTCACAGATCTCAATTCCTGTTTGGTTTATTAACTCTTATGTCATTATTTGGTGTTTTAGTCATAAATGAAACTGGCTCAATCCTCCATTGTTGTCGTTGTTGTTGTTTTCGAACCAAACACAAACACAACCTCGTTCTTTTCCCGTGATATGAAAACAGTCCAACTGAACTCCATCACTTCTCCAACACTGCTTCTTCTCCAGGCCGGCACGAGGGGATCAGTCATCACACGCCCGCTGCAGAGCCCAGAGTTCAGACACTTCCTGCTCCCACGCTCACACCCACCTCTGATTGAAAGCATCACACCCACTAACGGCTGCTGGGAGCCGTGCTCGGGAAACACAGGAAATTACAGCCGGAGGAACTCTGCTCAGCAAGAAGAAGGAAATTAAATCAATCCAGGCGAAGGTGGATTTATGAAGTCGCTTGAACCTGAGAGTTTTATTGTTCCTGTAATAAAACGACATGGAAGCCGTCATCTGAATGCAAACAAATCCACCAGTGCAGCGACTTCACAGAATCAGATATCGACCTCGAACACAAACAGGTTCCGTCTGTTCGCTGGTAGAAAGATTCAGAGATTCTCCATGAACGTTCTACACTGGCAGCGAGAGGGAAGCTTCACGGAACAGGAACTCTGACCCTGGAGGACACTCTACAGAGACGCACCATGGAGCCGTGTGCTGGTGGTGGTGGTGGAGGTGGTGGAGGTGGTGGTGGTGCTGGTGGGCGGCAGCTGTATTTACCACTGGAGCCTGATGCTTCCTCTGAATTAATGAGCGTCAGGTTCTCTTCACAGCTGATGTCACGTTCACCTCCGAGTCCGAGCAGCCGGCTGCTGAGGACAGATTCTAATAAACCTGTAGAACAGCTTGGATAGTTTGTTTGGCTCCTCACGCTGAGGAACATACTGAGGAACATGGGTATGTTCCTCAGTATGTTCCTCACGCAGAGGAACATACTGAGGAACCTGGGTTTGCTCCTCACACTGAGGAACATACTGAGGAACCTGGGTTTGCTCCTCACACTGAGGAACATACTGAGGAACCAGGGTTTGTTCCTCACACTGAGGAACATGGTGAGGAACCTGGGTTTGCTCCTCACACTTGCTCCTCACACTTGTTACTCACACTGAGGAACATGCTGAGGAACCTGGGTTTGTTCCTCTCACTGAGGAACATACTGAAGAGCCTGGGTTTGCTCCTCACACTGAGGAACATACTGAGGAACCTGGGTTTGTTACTCACACTGAGGAACATACTGAGGAACCTTGGTTTGTTCCTCACACTGAGGAACAAACTGGGGAACCTGGGTTTGGTTCCTCACACTGAGGAACATACTGAAGAACCTGGGTTTGTTCCTCACACTGAGGAACATACTGAAGAACCTGGGTTTGTTCCTCACACTGAGGAACATACTGAGGAACCAGGGTTTGCTCCTCACACTGAGGAACATACTGAGGAACCTGGGTTTGCTCCTCACACTGAGGAACATGCTGAGGAACCTGGGTTTGCTCCTCACACTGAGGAACATGGTGAGGAACCTGGGTTTGCTCCTCACACTGAGGAACATACTGAGGAACCTGGGTTTGTTCCTCACACTGAGGAACATACTGAGGAACCTGCGTTTGGTTCCTCACACTGAGGAACATACTGAGGAACCTGGGTTTGCTCCTCACACTGAGGAACATACTGAGGAGCCTGGGTTTGTTCCTCACACTGAGGAACATACTGAGTAACATGGGTTTGTTCCTCACACTGAGGAACATGCTGAAGAGCCTGGGTTTGTTCCTCACACTGAGGAACATACTGAAGAGCCTGGGTTAGTTCCTCACACTGAGGAACATACTGAGGAGCCTGGGTTTGTTCCTCACACTGAGGAACATACTGAGGAACCTGGGTTTGTTCCTCACACTGAGGAACATACTGAGGAACCTGTGTTTGTTCCTCAAACTGAGGAACATACTGAGGAACCTGGGTTTGTTCCTCAAACTGAGGAACATACTGAGGAACCTGGGTTTGCTCCTCACACTGAGGAACATACTGAGGAGCCTGGGTTTGTTCCTCACACTGAGGAACATACTGAGGAACCTGGGTTTGTTCCTCAAACTGAGGAACATACTGAGGAACCTGGGTTTGCTCCTCACACTGAGGAACATACTGAGGAACCTGCGTTTGGTTCCTCACACTGAGGAACATACTGAGGAACCTGGGTTTGTTCCTCACACTGAGGAACCTACCGAGGAGCCTGGGTTTGCTCCTCACACTAAGGAACATACTGAGGAACCAGGGTTTGCTCCTCACACTGAGGAACATACTCAGGAACCTGTGTATGTTCCTCACACTGAGGAACCTTGTTTACTTGTTGCAGGAGAACTGAGGCCTTTATTGTGACAGGGAGTTGATGATGAAGCTCCTTGGTTGCGTAGTAAAGACTTTTTTTATTCATATAGCTAATGTTGTATTGATTAATGATCACATCATATATACATTTAATATATATATTAATATTAAATTTTTATTGCCCTTTCCAGGAACTCAAAGCAATAAACGAGATTAAAAAGGTAATGGAACATAAATTCTGGTTTTTCTTCCTGTTTGTGTTCTGCAGCAGAAGAGAAAGGAGAAGTTTGTGAACTCACCAGAATTTAATTGTTGGAGTAAATCATCACGACAGCTTTACACGAGGAGCCACAATTCATTCTGCTTTTCAAAATACACAGAACAAAGTTATGTGGATTAAACTGAGAAACTTTGTGTATAAATATATGTGTAGACAATATTGTAAATAATGTCCCTTTACTTTATATTAGTTAATTTAATATTCTATTTATTCTGTAGACAATCACAGAGGAGGGAAACAGGATAAAGACAGGAAGTAAAACAAGTGTGGGACTTACAAGTTTAAAGAGATAAATATTCAAACTATAACTCCTACAAATTGAATTCTGATCTAAACAAGAGCCTCTACAGTTTTGCTCCTTCAAATAATCCCCATGTTTCTTCCTGATCCTAAACAAACTCTTCCTGTGAGACGGAGAAGATCTGACTTTTTAAACTCATCACTCATCGTCTCTGCTTCTTCCAGAACTCGCTCTGCGCTGACTCCCGTTGGAACGTCTCTCTGCAGCTGAGGAGACGGTTTAAGTGATTGTTTATTGATATGTGAGAATAAAGCTTCGGCAGCTGTGTGTGTTTGTCGGTGAGAAGCTGAAGCAGTTGTGAAGTGACTGGAGCTGAAGGAGCCTGAAGTGTTCACTCTGCAGAGGGAGAACTCGTGTCTCTGGAGTGAATCTCTCCCACATGTCCCTGTCTCCCTCTGCAGGACACGAGCGGAGAGTCTCACTTTCCTCTCGCTCGCACTAGTTGTCACTGTAACACAGGGAATGAACTTGCTGCAGTGAACTAACTGGTTGTACTGGTTGAACTGGGTGATCATGCATTCTCCTCTGAGGTGATTCCTCGAATGCAACATCAAAGATAATTTTAAATATCTCATCTTACTCCTTTAATCGTTAATGTCACTGTTGTTTAATATTGGTTTCACTGTCTCATCTAACTTGTTTATTTTATTCTCATTTCTATTGTTATTTCTAAAAGGTTCTGCATTCCTCTGTTTAAACTTTATATGTTTACATTATATTATATATTGGTTGATGCTGTAAACTTGGAGCAAGAATTTCCTTCAGGATTATTAAAAAGTAAATGCTCTGTATTTATATTGTGCTTTTTGTCAATTCTGCCATTTGTACAAGACACAAGATTGAAATTCTGTTTCTCTCTGATCCCCGGAGTAAATATATAAGTAGACAGGACATGTACAAGTACACACATACTAAACATACTCAAAACATAGTACACAGTATGACAAAGTATTCAGTCATAAGGCACAAGGATGACAGTAGTGCAAAAATGGATTGAGAATTGTAAATAACAATAATTTACTGTAGTAAAGATCAGTTAAAGAAAGCAGCAGTTGTAGTTTGATAGAAGGACGGGCATTAAACCGACGACCCTCTGGTGAGTGGACGACCCGCTCGGCCTCCTGAGCCACAGCCCACAAGTCTGACCTCATCGTATCTCTGCTTCTTATAGGTCAACACAAGATGGAGTGAAAAACAAACCTTGAAGTTTCCATCTCCACAAAGTGAACGACAAACTATTTTCATTAATTTCCTGATTTGTCTCGTTCACCTGAGTCGCAGGAAACGAGGAAACTGACTCACGTCTCCGAGAAAAACGAATGTTGAGTTTCTACAAACGCACAATGTCACTTCTATTCCACACAAACACACACACACACAAACAGCTCATTCTGCTGCTGCTCTGCATCCGACCACAGAGAGAAGTGGATCTGAACATCCTGTCCTTGTTCCTGATTCAGATCCACGTGTGTGGTTTTGAATCCGAGTGTTAGCAGCACTCAGGCCTCTGCACCCCCCCCACCCAAGGCCTTTGTGTGTCAGGATGAGCTCAGCCGGTTGTTTGTGAGGAAGCACAAAAAACAGGGAGCTGAATGAAATGCCAAGCTCATCATGTATTTCATTCCTTCTGGATCCCGGCACAGAGAATCTGTTTTCGGAGCCGAACTCATTACAGCATCGGGCGCTAAAGGCCGAGTGAGTGAGTCATCGTGGCATATCTGTACGAGTGGGCCGGGTCGGGGGGGGGGGGTGGTGGACGAGCAGAGGGGCCCACGTGCTGCGTCCTCACCCGGGGTGATGTCATAACTAGAGACTTCCTGAACACAGGGTTCATTCACAGAGCCCAAAACAAGCCGTCGCCATGGCAACCCCGGGCTCCTTGTTGCTTGTTGTTGTTTGTTGTCCGAGGGCGGATGGAGACACGTGAGCACCGGAGTCAACAGGTTCCACCTCAAGTCCTGGAGGGGTTCTGATGCTGCTTTGATTATAAACACAAACATGTCGGGTCTCCACCAGGCCTGGTTCCTTTCCTGGCTCGGCTCGGCTCGGCTCGGCTCGGGACAGGGGGGGGGGGAGTGTTGATGAGTCACTGTCTGCTGTGAGTCCATTCATTTTCAGTTTTCCTCTCACAGGAGCCACCGGAGAGACAGGAGACACGTTTCTATGGCACCAACAGAACCCGTGTTGTTGGTGAAATTCAATATTTGATTCATTTATTAATCCATTCATTCATTATTTATATATTTATTCTGTTTGTCCTGAGGGGGGGGGGGGTAACCAGGTCTACAGACCATCACAGGGAGACTAACAACCACCAGGTAATTGAATTTGGACGCTGGAGAAAACCCACAGACACGAGGAGACTCAAACTGCAAACTGCAAAACCAGAAGCTTCTCTCTGCTGTTGTTGATTCATTTAAAAAGCATTTTTTCTAAAGATGATTCATTGAAAACAAGGACAATTCAGTCGTATGTGGTTATTATTTATTTCTACTTTTAAGGATACAAAAATAGCATGAGACAGACTTTTCAAAAGGTGGCACAAAGTCGCATAAGACTCCAAATGAAACAAATACAGGACAAGCTATCGACACGGACAATAAAATAAGACATTTTTAATAAACCCCTTCATTAACAAAGACTTCTTTAAGGACTGTAAAATTATAATAATAATTATAATAACAAATGCACAAACAAAAATAGAACCTATTAAGGGGAAACTTTAACGAGTTGAGGGTCACGTAGATCATAAATTCCCTTCAGACAAAAAACAAAGTTGTACATTGAAATAAAACATATGAGATATGATAACTGAATTATAAACAGATAAAAGATGCATAACATTCCACTTAAACTTTAACAATCGCACTTTGTGTCATATTTACAGAAAAGGGGACAAAAGAAACAATTTAATATATAGATTACATTCAAGAAACGTCCAATGCACTTGTGCTGTACTGGCTCAATGAGAAATACCATCAATAGATCAATATCAGCTTTGCTAATATTACAAAATATAATCTTCTTATCAAATAGGTCCATACTAAATATTAAACATTGAGATTCAGTCTTATATTTTTTATTTTTTTACTTTTGTTTTCTTTTATAATCATATAAATGGCACTTTTTAAGGTTCAATTCACTCAGTGAAATAGAACAAAATATTACAAAAATATGTTTTTCAAACTGCTGCTCTTCATAAAAAGCACATCAGTAATCCAGACTGTGCCGACACGAAATAAAATCTCGACTTCCACGACGCCGGCGTTACAGGTGGACGGCAAATCCAACACAACACACAATTTATACAACAGCACACACACAGTATAAGCTTTGGATATTAAGATGTTATGACAAATCAGAAAGCACGAATAAAATAGACAAATACAAGTTAATTATTAAAAAGAAAAAGAAAGAAAACCACCTTTGAATCTTCAGCTTTCCGGAGTCAAACGTCAGATGTGAAATGATGTTAAACACAAAACAACTGGAGCGTAGAAATCGTTTAGAAAATGTCACCTGAATATAATGCAATATATATTTTAGGAATATAAAATGGTACATTATTCACATGACTCAATATTATATAAAACAAAGAAATAGCATCGAGCCCCTCTCATTGAAAACAGTGCATATTGGGGGGGGTGTCCCGATAGATTTGTCTGGTTAAGGCAGCGTGAGGTTCACTTTCAGAGAAACTGCATTTAAAAGGTTGAGATGATCAGCTTCAGACGCTCTTCATGTAAAAACTGCAAAGTTACACACAAGGACAGAAAAACAAATACACACTTTGTGCAAGAAGAACTACAGATTTTTTTTTGGTCACGAGAAAGATATTTGATATGTCGTATCTGGAGTGAGATACAGAGAAACTGCTGCAAGAGCTTCGTTCACGAGTGAGAGGCAAAGTGTGGCTGCTGCTGGTCGGGGGGGGGGGTTTTGTGTATTTTTTGTATTTGTTGTCTTCCTTGGTGACACAAAGTGGAACCTGGAGAGGAGCCGGAGAGAATAAGGCACGTTCAGCCGTGGGTTTGTCACTGAGCGGTTTGGAAACCTGCTGCATTCTTCAGGAAACACCCAGAGCTGAGGTTTCTACGTCTGTGGGTGAAGACACGAGAGAGAAAGGGTCTAATTGGTGTGTGTCTGTGTGTGTGTCGGGTGTGTGTGTGTGTGTGTTGTCGTCCTCTCCTGCTGCTGGACTCTGGACTCTGGACTCTGTGTGTCTCTGTGTCTCTATGTCTGTCCTCTGGCCTGAACGCCCGTCAGATCCTTCCTTATGATCTCGTTCACTGCAAAGCAAAAAGACAACAACAGAAAGATTAATATCAAAACTCACAATTCTAAAATATGATAATCACGATTCCATGCATTCTGCAGACACGTGCACTATCGCTGCCTGACCACTAGAGGTAGAGCTCTGCAAGTGCGTGACAAGTGATAACTTCCTGTCGCTCGGATCGAGAGCAGTGCACACACACAGCGACAGAAGAGGAAGAGCGTTGAAATGGAAACTTTCACATGTGTCACGTTTCTAAAAATAGAATCACGACGAGCGAAGGGGGGGAGGGGGAGGGGGGAGGGGGGGAAATAAAAAAAAACCTTTGTCGTGCATTTCAGAAGAAGTAACAGATGTGGGGATCTGAGGAGGAGGAATTCACTTTCTCCACCTGATAACGTGTTCACTCCAGGTTTCCAGTGTTTACTTTGTGTGTGTTTGTGTGTGTGTTTGTGTGTGTTTGTGTGTGTGTGTGTTTGTGTGTGTACGTGCCGCTGCAGCTGCTCACACAGTCAACACTCGCAGTGTGGACTGGTAGTTCCACGTTACGCAGGAAGGAACGCCAGCTATGTGTAATATGTCATCCCTCCAGATATGCCACGCCGCCTGTGTTTGGCTCGGGTGTTTATCTGGGAGCTCGGGCCTGGAGGCCTCTGTGTGTGTCTGTGTGTGTCTGTGTGTGTCTGTGTGTGTCTGTGTACACTGGAGACGCTACAGGCCGGTGCCACCACTTCCACTGGGCCTCAGGGAACTCATTAGGCCCCGATGAGTAATATAAGTATTTCAAAGTCGGCCAAAAAAGCTTTTTGCGTCGGGTCTGGGATTTGGTCACCATGGTGACGGGCAACAGTGGAATCATTGTAAGATTAAAAAATGTGTATGTTAGAATGTGATTAATGGGCGAAAGGGGAGAGAGTGTGGAGATATTAAAATGATTTGGAGGCTGAGCTGGTTCACGTTTGATCTGTGCAGAGTTTTGATTTATATGTGGGCGAAGGGAAAAGGGCGCGACTATTAAAACACGTGAAATGAATCCGTCTCAGATCAGATCACACACAACTCACCACTAATTCAGCTAAGAGGGAAGTTGATATTCAAGTTTATAAAGTACAAGACAATTCGGACCGGGAGGGTAAATATGATTTCTAATTACAGCAGTTGCTCCAACACACAAAGTGTTTTGAAATCTAATGAAGAAATCACAGAGCAGCCGACAGAGCGACTGGTGTGTGTCTGTGCTTCTGGAGGCTGATGGTTCACAGATGTGTGGACGAGCGACACTGAGAACAGTCTACGGCCCCGAGCGGCAGCTGAGGCCGCGGCAGCCGAGCCCGGCAGCGCTCCTCAGCTGCCGTCACCACACCGGCCTCCCTGTTCAGGTCAGTGTGTAGTGGAATTCCCTCCGACACCTCATTCCTGAAAGAAACTTTCATCTCCCCAGTGGTGCTACTGGATTTTTTTTTCTTGCTTTCCCATTCCCTGAGTATAAAACCATCTCAGTGGAGCAGCAGGGGGGGGGGTGGGGGGGTTGGGGGGTGCACAGACAGTGAGGCTTTGCTCCGGCTGATGAAGGGTTGGCACCGAGCGGCTGCTTGAGGCTGGCCGAGGGAACACTACTCTCCTCAGTAGGTGAACGTCTGGCTCCGGGGATTCTGCACCAATGAGCTGCTCTGTTTGACAAGCCGAGGGGGGGGAGGGAGAGAGAGAGAGAGAGAGAGAGAGAGAGAGAGAGAGAGAGAGAGAGAGAGAGAGAGAGAGAGAGAGAGAGAGAGAGAGAGACCTTGTACAGTGGCTCAGTCGCCTGCTGCGAGGGCCGGGAGGTGTGTGTGTGTGTGTGTGTCTGCAAGTATTTGCATGTTCGTACAGTACGTGTGTGTGTGTGTGTGTGTGTGTGTGTGTGTGTGTGTGTGTGTGTGTGTGTGTGTGTGTGTGTGTGTGTGTGTGTGTGTGACCGAATCGACAGTTAACCACCAACACAACCACTGTCCCCAGTGTGGCTCATTTTGTGTCTTAAAACAATCGTCACACACGACCATGTGTTCAGGTTGTTCATATATGAGTTCTCTCTCTCTCTCTTCATATATTAGTTCTCTCTCTCTCTCTTCATATATTAGTTCTCTCTCTCTCTCTTCATATATTAGTTCTCTCTCTCTCTCTCTCTCTCTCTCTCTCTCCACTGGCTGTGAATACATCTAGAATGAATCCAAATCCTCTCTGTGCCAACATATGTTCCAAACTTTTTGCCACGGTTAATAAACGGTTCCAGCTTTCAACAACTGGGTATTTGATTATATAATAAAACACATATATACGTCAGGAGGTTCAGTGAATTCAATAGATAATGATTATTTATAAGCTGAGTTATTAAAAGGAGATCATTTGGAATAGGAAACATGTCTAAATGTTAAATATGATAAAGATACGTTGGGAAGTTTTGTGTTTTTTTGACTTTTTCAGTCGGAAACGAATAAATTAAGCACTTGAACTCGCATCTGTCTGATGAAAACGACCTCAAATGACAAAAAACATCTTTGTTATAAGTTATTAATTGTGTAGTTTGACTTTTTGAGCTTGATCATTGCCCCGTCTCCTCAAAGTGATGATATAGCAGCCGGTCACCAGGGGGCGATCAAGATGATTACGCTTCAATTACACCTCTCTGTGGATTCTGTTGGTTTGTGTGTTTGTTAGTAAGATTCTAAGACAATTTTACTGTTTTTCTATGTAATAATTCATGGATCTCGATGAACTGATATGTTTGTCTATGTGTAAATCGGTGCAGCTCTATAGAATTGAAGTCCTGGTTGCACCTGAGGAGACCGTAGACCGAGGATTTGGGATTTGACCCCTTGTGTTGGTATCGTCTGACTTTAGATCCTTTTAGATCCCAAATCTCCAACCTGCTGAAACAGCTTGTGCGTTGTAACTGAAACAAGGAGGAGTGTCTCCTTGAGTGTCTCCGAGCAGCCGACCATCTGGATCAGTCGTACTCGTGTATTTGCTCAGGCCGTTCAAATGGCCTGGAAGTGAGCTGAGACTAACGCTGTTGCTATGTGCTCTATCTCTCCTGCCCGGCTGATCCCGACCTGCTGGAACACTTTCCCCTGCTCCACTGCCTCCGGGCTTTATTCCACACCCACTAAATCTGTCACTCGCAGCCTTTGTAGAAAGTGCCAGTGGCTCCTTTTCTCTTTTTGGGTCTCTAAGTGAAGCGACGCCTCAGATTCTTGATCTCTCTGCTCTCAGGTCCCTGCGTGGATCTCGGGTTCAGCAGATCAGAGGAAACAGAAGCAGGTTCCAGCAGCAGCAGCAGCAGGATTCATGGGAACTGGAAGATTACAGTCGTGGGAGGAGATTCTCGATCCCGATACAAGAAAACTTTCATTTCGCTCTCGTCACTGAGGTCGACTCGACTCAGGCTGATGTGACGGTTACTGACCACAAGTCTGAGCCGACACCAGGATGTGGCATCGCCCCCGGATCCAGAAATGACTGCAGACTGAAAACACACCCGTGATGATGTGTGACGGTCCGAAACCCAGATGACTGATCTGTGGTCGGGATCAGAGTTCAACACCTTTGCACTCAAACACACAGGGAATTTTTTATCTTTAAAAGGTGGTTTTTGAATTTCAGGAAATTCCCCTTTTTGTCTTCTTCATCAAAATGATGCTGAGAGACTGTAAGGAGTTTTTAAGAATATTTATTTATTACTTTAAAATAAAAAGCTACCCAATTTTGAAAAAGGTTGACAGCAGAAGAAAGAAAATTGCCCTTTGGGCTGATGTAAGTTTTTGTAAACAACTGTCAAAAAAAATAAAGAATATAAAAAAAAAGGAATTAGCTGCTAACTCAGTAGCAACAGCAATCAGCAGTAGGAGATTCAGTTTTTATCTGTTTGTTTGTCTGAAGAATTAAACAAGAACTACTCAACCAATGTCCTTCAAAACAAAATTTAAAAAATTTAAAATAAATAAAAGGCTGCTACATTTCTCCGTCTTAAAGGTTTAATTACGACATCTTGGGATTTATTGCCATTTATATAAATATGTTTTTACTACTGAATATCTGCATTGGCCCCAGAAAGTCCATATTGCTTTTGGCTCTCGTGCAAACACACTAGATCAGTTTCCATAAACACAGATTCAGCTTCATCTCATCTGTAGATTAATGTGTCGTCTGAGAAAGAGACGTTTGCTTTTGGGCCGACACACAAATCCTTTTTCCCTTTGGGCTCCGCTAACGTGAATGAAATGAATCTGAGCAGAGATGAGGAGGCACTTCATCGGCCCGACCTTCATCACCTCTCGACAACAGGAGGATCAAACCCGAGACACCGCCCCCCCGCCCTCCATAACTCAAACTGCCGATGTTTACTGCCGAGGGAAACCCTGCAAGTTCCATCCAACAAACACAAATTCCACCGCCAGGCCTTTTTTTCTCAGATTAATATTTTCCATTGAAACACACACACACACACACACACACACACACACACACACACACACACACACACAGACACACACACATTCCCTTTCCCTTTCCTGCAGAGTGCCCTCCACCCTCCTGCTATCTCACCGGGATCAGGCTGGATTTCTGGAGGAGCAGCAGCTGCAAATAGGAATTTGCTTTTGCCAGATTGGCAGGATCCCGCGGTCGGAAAGAAGGCTAATCCTCTGGTGGGCCCACCCCCCCCGTCCCCCCCACAGAACCGAGGGGGGGGGCGTGAGGCCAAGGAGAAGCCCCGGCCAACAGCAACAAACAAAGAGGCTTTCCCCAGCTCTCCCAGGCAGCCGCCCCGTTCCACTGTTGGACAATGGTTGCCATGGAGGTTGTTTTTCATTTCATAACAGTGTCAACATGGTCCGGGCGGCCGGGAGAGTGACACTTACACCTCCCTCCCTCTCTTGTCTCTAATGCCAGGGGGCGAGAGAGATCACTTCCTGATGTGCGGACGCCGCCGCCGGCCCGACGACAAACCGCCGCTGAACCTCACCCGCCTGACACCGGCTCCACAGGAGAAACACATTGCATCACCGTGTTTATTATAACGTTCAGGACCTTTAACTGCAGAACAAGGAGGCGCCTCCACCTCGGGGGGGGGCAGCTGGATGTGGCCCGACATGAATTCAGTCAGAGGCTAACGAGGTTGACAAGCAGGAGTATAAACACGTGAGTCAGAATCCCTGTTGTTTCCACCTGGAGAGGAACAGAGCTGCACCTCCAGGTCGGGATCAGTGTTCGGATGCTGCAGAGCGTTCAGGAGCTGCTGCAAGATGATGTAAATATCCTTGAATTGTTCCTCAGGAGATCAAGATGATTAAGCTTCAGTTACACCTCTCTGTCGATTCTGTTGGTTTGTGTGTTTGTACTGTCGTGTGTTCACTAGAGTTAATGATTTTAGCATGTGTTTATATAGAACGACAGGCTGATGTTCATGATGCTTGTTTTCGTGACTCTCAGAGATTCTCAGAGAGTCCTTCAGATGTTTATCCAAGTAGGTCTTTCCTTCTTTGGAAGGACCTTTGACCTAGGGAATGACCTCTGACCAGC
This sequence comes from Limanda limanda, assembly GCF_963576545.1. Classification (NCBI taxonomy): domain Eukaryota; kingdom Metazoa; phylum Chordata; class Actinopteri; order Pleuronectiformes; family Pleuronectidae; genus Limanda; species Limanda limanda. The sequence continues at coordinate 2,544,931 of NC_083642.1, read as the reverse complement.
AAATGGATGGAGGTGAAGGGAAGATCCTTGACCATTGTATTTTCATCTTCATGTTCAAAACACGTCCTTATTAGGAGGCCTCAGGTGGGTGGAACTAACCTCTCTATATAATGTGTGTGAGACCACGGCTGGTCCGATCTCACTATTTGGTCCTTGGGTGATTTCTCCGAGTTCTAGAGCTCGTCCTGACCTGTGAAACTTCTGTGTAATAAACATTATTATACTTGTAAGTACTGGGTCCGCGTTCCTTCTCTTCATCATCGACCTCTACAACAAGCATCGACATCTCGGCCGACCAGGATACACTTCAGTCCCCAAGATTTTAAGACTATTTTACTGTTTCCTTTGTAATAATTCATGGATCTCCATGAACAGATATGTGTGTCTATGTGTAATTTGGAGCAGCTGTGTAGAAGTGAAGTCCTGGTTCCACCTGAGGAGACCGTAGACCGAGGATTTGGGATTTGACCCGTGGTCAGAGAGCTGCACCTCCTGGTTGGGGTTGTTTGAACAGTTTGGGTTGTGGTGATGCTACAGAGCCTGAAGGAGCTGCTACAGATGATGTAAATATCCTTGAATCGTTCTTCAGGAGAAACCACATCTCTGTGAGAAGAAGGGAACTACACACACATCCATCACTTTGCTTCCCAGCTGATGGAGACACGACACACCATAGATATATATAAAGACTAGATGTCTCGTTCGACGGAGCCCGGACGTCCGCACATGGCGGCCATCTTGCTAGAGGCAGCTCGCTCACCCATAACATTGTGTTGTACTTTTTAAATAACCATAACTTGCTCAATTTTCAACCGATTTTTAAACGGTCTGGTTTGTTATAAACGTCAGAGATGTAGATATGACATTGCATAAATAATAAAATTTTTTAGAAAATAACATAATTATTCATCAGTGTGCAGTCTCATATCTACATCTCTGACGTTTATAACAAACCAAGCCGTTTAAAAATCGGTTGAAAATTGAGCTAGTTATGGTTATTTACCAACACAATGTTATGGGTTGGCGAGCTGCCTGTAGCAAGATGGCCGCCATGTGCGGACGTTCGTCTCCGTTGGCCGAGACATCTAGTCTTTATATATATATCTATGCGACACACAACCCGAGCGATCCCACTCACACGGAGAATAAAAGCAACAACTTACACTCACCATCATCTAGGTAGGCCTGGTCCAGGTTCTCCTCCTTCACCGTCACCCGTCTCTGCCCGTCGCCCGGGGACGCCATCTCCTCCCCGGCGCCAGGGGGGGGGCGACTCTTCTGCGGCGCCGCCTTCTGCATGTAGGGCTGCTGCTGCTGCTGCTGGATGACGGTGGGGTAGTGCTGCGGGTGGGAGGCGTCGGCCTGGGCCTGGGGGGGGGTGGGCGAGTGGCCGCCGGCCGACCGGGGGGAGTAGCCGTCGCAGTAGATGATCTGCTGGGGGTCCGGCTGAGGGTCGCCCCCCCGCAGCAGGTGGTGGTTGGTGGGGGAGAACTGGATGATGGAGGCGTGGCCCGCGCCGACGGGACCTGCAGCCTGAGCCGGGGAGCCGGTGTGCACCAGGACGGAGCGGTGCGGGTCGGGCATCAACCCGCCGGGCTGCTGCTGGTAGAGAGTCTGGCTGCTGCCGCTGAGACTCTTGCCCCCCCCCCGGGAGTAGACGATGGCCGGGCTCTGCTGCAGGAAGCGAGCGTCCTGGCCCGGGAGGCTGGAGCTGAGGCGCTGGCAGGACGCCAGGCCGGACGCCAGCCCGTTGTCCGGGTGCAGGACGCCGCGGGCGCTGTGGTAGTACGGGTGAGGGGACAGGCCCAGGATCTGAGGCACGGCGAAGCCCATGTGGTCGACCTCGTACTCGTCCAGAGGCTCGGACTTGATGGACGGAGCTGGAGGAAGAAGAAGAGGAAACCCTGGTAAACATCTCACTGCACCTCTCATGTGTTCTCATACTGACACACGTGTGTTTAGGGGCGTGTCCTCACAGGCCAGAGGCGTGAAGGTGAAGTGCTGCGGCTGGCTGCGCTTCCTCTTGCCGTTGATGACGTAGAAGTTGACTTTGACCGCGTGGCAGGTGGACGTGTCCCGGTAGGACGGCAGCTCCAGGAACAGCATGCTCTGCAGGACAGGGACAGGACGTGAGACACTTCACTTCCCAGGGTTTCCCCCAGAAAACTTGCTAAGCCTGGTGGTAGGGCTGCTAGAAGGCAGCCGCGGGGGGGGGGGGGGGGGGTGTTGAGTCTTCTACTCTAAACATGTTGCACTTTGTTTAATATGCAGATCTAACTTTTTTATTTTGATAAGGGGTTAAATAGATACTTTGATATCTTTTTGAGTTGCACTGCTGACTGAACTTATAAGCCCTCTTTTTTATTTATTTTTATCAGGTTGGAGTTGCTAGTTTAAACCTACAGTTTTGCACTTTAATATTTGAGCCTTTGTTTACATTTCCTTATGTTCAGTAAAACACTGTGTTGAAGGAGCGTTCTGATGTCCGAGGGTCAGTGAAGGCGTCTGGGTGGGACATGTGACTGTTTGGACCAATAGGATGGTTGCTTGGGGATCGGGGCTCAATGAGGAAGTGAAGTGTTGTTGATGTGCGCGAGTGACGGATTTTTTTTTTTTTTTTTAAATAAAAAAAACATGCGACGCTTAGCCTGGCGGGGGGGGGAGTAAGGCCTGGGGGCCCGCCAGGCCTATACAGGACTGGGGGAAACCCTGACTTCCTGTCAGCTGACGTGTGTGTCAGAATCAGGTTTATTGGCCAAGTAAGTTTGACCAAACAGGGAATTTGACTCGGTGAAGTGTCTCACAGTGTGTTACACAGAATACACATCACAAAACAACACAAAACAACACAAAACAAACAGTCACAAAAACAACAAAGAATACAAACAGTGTGACGGTCTAAGAAAAGAAGTGCAGGGATAAATATTAAACGGTATGTGTATTACGGTTATACAGTGAGGGTGAAATAAAATAAACATAATTAAATATAATTATAATATATATTATATATAATATAATATAATTTCGGGAGAACTGTACAGTGGTTATTATAAAGATCCAGGGTTATTGCACAGTGCCACAGTGGGTCGGCTATTCACTAGTGGAGGTTTTGGTCAACAGAGATCTGTATGTGTGTGTGTGTGTGTGTGTGTGTGTGTGTGTGTGTGTGTGTGTGTGTTACAGGCATCATGTGAGTGTTTAGGGAACAGTGTGGTGTCGAGTACGTACCGGCTGGCTTTTATCTTTGTCCACCGTTGCTTCCATTTCCCAAATTTGCTGCCCGTCTAGAAGGAAGCAGAGAGAGAAAGTGAGAACCTGATCTGAGTGAGTGATGATCTCTGAGTGTTTCAAGATGTACGAGACAAAAACTGGAAAAAGCTGAATCCAAATCAACGGAGAAACGTCTTCATTTGTCTTCTCAAAAGCACGTTTTTGTTTTTTTTCAAATACAGAACACGTAACATCTTCCCCCGTGACATTTGCTTTAGAGTTCAAACGGAGAAAAGGTTCTTTGTGACACTTTTATCAGTTTTTTCAAATCTCTTCCTCTTTCACCATCGAGCACACCTGAACACGTCCATTAATCACGTCTGTCTCCACTCACGGCGCCGACAAAGCAACGCACACCTCGATGGCGCCGACGTGACGAGGACCGGAGACGTCTCGTTCACACAGAGGCGTCACTCGGGTGAAAAGACTGAAAACCAAACGTGAGGAGTAAACTCCACGAGTCCGAGCACACGACTGTTTGTGGGAAACCCTCTCTCTGTCAAACTGCAAATTACAAACACATGGCTCCGATGAGTCAGAGGGAGGAAAGGGGGATTCCACACATCTCGCCAACTTCTAAACTTTATTTTTATTATCAACTCTCTCTCCACCTCTCCGGCAAAACACGGGGGAATGACTTCTGCTTTCTTGGCGTTTGTGTGCGTGCGACGTTTGTGTTTGTGTTTTGTTGCCGCCCGACTCCGAGGGATACCCCGACTCTCGTTCTCCCTCCAGAGATAATTGTGTGTAGACGTGGAAAAGGGGGAAGACTTGGCCGGGGAAGCTTTCCTCTCCTCCGTGCAAAACCCAAACTCCTGGTCCAAGCACCCGAGCCAGAGGCAGCTGCGTCTCCTTCTGAGGGATTTCACAGCTGCACAACTCGCTGTCATAGAGAAACTCTCCAAAACAATGGCAATCCCTCTTCCTCAGATTTCTTTTTTCCGTCTCTCTCCTACTATCCGTCACTGTGGTGTGTCGTAACACGGCGCGAGGGAACCCCGAGCAGAAGCAGCCGGGGCGTGAAGGTCCGAGCTGCAGTGGAGGAGGAGGCCTGTGGAGTGCCGGCCTCTTAGAGAAGCCAAGATCTCAGACGGCTGTGGAGTCAGTGAGTCACGATGTATTAAAGAAATCCATCGCTAAAAGAACATGTGAGCCCGAGGTCGAGAAGTGTAGAGGATATAGACATAGATATTTACAGCAGCTGATAGAATCTCTCTCTCTCTCTCTTTGGAGAAGTTCAACATTCAACTGGTTAAAGGTCAGAATGACATCACACCAGCCGTGGTTGATTCATTTCTATTTTTAACAATAGGTTTGAAACACGAGACCTAAAGGTAAATTCTTCTGAGTGAGTCACCTGCACATGAAACAACCTCGCCCGTGACAAGTCGAACCATCAATCACAACACAAAGGATGCACCTGAGCCTCCTCTTCCTCCTCTTCCTCCCTGAGCCTCCTCACGCAGGTCAGGGAGGAAGAGGAGCTTCAGCAGGAAGTCGGCTGTTATCGCTCGGATCATGCAAATACCCCCTCCGGCTCCATCTATACGGTGATGGAGGTGAAATAGGAAACTCTGCAGCTCGTGAGTCACTGACGCTGACGTTATCTTGGAGTTTCACAGATGGCGTCACGGGTTCGGCGCCACTCACCCTGAGTCTTCTCCGTGAAGATGACCTTGGAATCGGAGCTGAAGTTCTGCCCGGTCAGGATCATCTGCTGGCCGCCGAGCACGGAGCAGCTGTCCATGTCCTGCTTCTCCACCATGGGAAGCTCGTGTGCCGAGCGCTGAGCTGCCGGGTGGAAACCAGGAGATCATCATCGAGTCGGGAACAAAGCAACAGAGGAAACTGATTTAGTTACAGAGGAATTCATTTTCCTGCATAAAATATGAAAAAACTGCAACAGATCTCGATATGTTTTCACTGTAACCTGAATAACTCTGAGTTTTAAGTAGTCCATAATTAAAATAATCTTTAACTGCTGCATTTAAAAAGTCTCCAGTCAACTCTCTGAACCGGTTTCTCACCACGGACACGGATTTACAATAAAGGTGAAGCTGAGTCATTCCAACTCTTCACAATCAGTTTTAATGAGCAGAAACACAAACTCACAACACGAGAGAAACTCTTCACACTGTGATGCAATCAGACAAAACAGCCTGATAATAATAATAATATCGACTGTAAAGATTTAAATGTTAAATCTGCACAAACTCACAGGACTTTACTTTACATAAAGACCCATAAGATCCAAAACAATGTGTTGCAACCTTCAGTTCTTTATATTTTCAAAGTCAAGGTAAACTTTTTATCCCTGATGGAGGGAAATTCAAATATATTTGGTTGTACTCGTGTTTTTTAAATTATATTATTCACACAAAGTTAATGAATAAACTCTTAAATACCAAGCTTCAGTAACATTTCTTTCACACCAATTTGTTATTATATATTATCAGGATCAGATACTTTTACTCCCTAATATCAGCTCCTACACGTCCACATTGGTTTAAATAAATTCCATTCGAAGTATTTACGAGTATAATAAATACTTGTTAGTGTAAACTCTCTGTGGTTCAGGGCCGAATGTATTTCTGCAGAATGAGAAGCAGATTGAAAGAGGAATGAATCCGAACAGAGCGGCTCCTGTTCCTCAGTCACTGAGGCGAAGCTGAGGCGTCAGCAAACAAACGCTGTGACCTTTGAACACGTCTGCGGATGAGACCAGGAGGAGGAGGAGGAGGAGGAGGAGGAGGAGGAGGAGGAGGAGGAGGAGGAGGAGGAGGAGGAGGAGGAGGAAGAGGAAGAGGAAGAGGAAGAGGAGGAGGAGGACACCAGCGTCTCCTCATACACTCCATCGCAGATCGCAGGTGTCACCGGGAGCAGCTTCACGCCTGATTGGTTTTTCACCGTTCAGTTTTTACGACACCGAGGCCGTGAGCACAGTTGTGTCTTTTCTCTGTGATCACAAACCAGATGGTCAATAATAAAAAAAATATGATTATATTCTTCTTTGTGTCTTTTACAATGACGGCAGCTTATTGCTCGTGTCGCTGATCCGATGAACCTGGAGCCGGGCGTCGGGCCGAGTCAGATAAAGAGACCTTGTTGTTTGAGTTCTGATTACACCTGGTGTTTTAATAACTCTGTGTACACACACAAACACACTGATACACTTTACTACTGCACCCGTGTACACACAGGTACACACATGGCGCCCGCCCCCCCCCCCTCTGGACGGACGCCCTGGAGGCATAAAGACATCTCTGTGCCACCGGACTCTGGACTATCAGCCCCAAGCTCCACACTCATTTGAATGCGGGTTCCTTTTTAAACGATGTTGATTCTGTATAAAGTTTTGTTAACTTGATGAAACCTTCAACACTTTTCATAAAGACGCCTCTGTGTTGGTTGTGTGTGGTGTTGTGTGTGTTTTCTCGGTGTGGTTCCTTACAGCACTCGATGGGATGTGAGGCCACCTGCAGGGACACGTGCTGTCCTCCGGGCTGAGCGATGTGCACACGGAACACCAGACGCACGCGGGTGTTCTTCCGGCCCACGTCCGTCTCGCCCTTCCTCAGCTCGATGTCGGCGTTCCGGAGCTTCAGGATCCCGGCGCAGTCGATTCTACCACGAGGAGAGATTCAAGATATAAGCACCGACGGCCACGGACAATTTATAAAAATCTTCAAATAATTTACGATAAGCTCACATTGCTTTCATGTTGTTCTTGGGCTCCAGGGGGATCTCCAGGACTTTGGTGCCGTTGATGACCTTCTCGAAGCTGGTGGTGGTCACGGTCTTGCCGGTGATGCGGTGGACTTGGTAGAAGGCGTGAGGCTTCAGGATGCGGTCGTCCGCCGTGCCGATGAAGATCTGCAGAGCGAGCGGCTCCTTCCCTCTGTAGCCGTGAAGCTGAGGAACACAAGACATAGAACTCAATTATCTCCGTCTTGTTGTGATGACACTCGTCTCAATTTGAAGTTGATCCGATGAAAGAAGCCCTGGTACAAGATCATCAAAGTAAAAATGTGGAATATGGCCAAAATGGCCACTAAATGCAAAATAGCAAAACTTATCTAGATTATGAGCAGAATATCTGAGTTTATCTTGTGAGCTCTGGCTTCCTGTTGTGTTTTTCCAATTGCACCTAAGACTTTTTTGTTTGTCTGGTCATGATACACCTGTATATCGATTTTTGTGAAGATCTGTCAATGTGAACACGTTCCAGGGGTCTCGGGGGGGCACCGTTGAGCCATTTTGCGACGCCCATTAAAAATTCCTTCAGAATACGTAAATTTTCACCACTTTCTAACTTTCTGCAAATTTTGGTACAAATTTGAGCATGTTAAAGCCTTCAAAAAGCCAATTCATTTGCCTGAATAATAATAATAATAATGAAGTTGATCCGATGAAAACCCTGGTACAAGTACATCAAAGTAAAAATGTGGAATATGGCCAAAATGGCCACTAAATGCAAAATATCAGGCTTCCTGTTGTGTTTTTCAAATTTCACCTACAGACTTCTTTGGTTTGTCTGGTCATGATACACATGTGTATTGATTTTTGTGAAGACAGGTCAATGTGAACACGTTCCAGGGGTCTCGGGGGGGCACCGTTGAGCCATTTTGCGACGCCCATTGAAAATTCCTTCAGAATACGTAAATTTTCACCACTTTCTAACTTTCTGCAAATTTTTGTAAGAAATTGAGCATGTTAAAGCCCTCAAAAAGCCAATTCATTTGCCTGAATAATAATAATAATAATAATAATCCTTACAATTTCAATAGGGCCTCACCTGACCTTTGATGTCAGTGCTCGGGCTCTAATAATCTTGGCTTCACTTTCAATCTCCTGCTGTTCGGTAACACAGAAACAGTTTTGTGTGACGGAAATGTTTGTGTAACTTTAAACTGGTTGTGTTACTCCACTGCCTCTTGTTCCAGCTTTGCATTTCCAGATGTGGTTTCCCCCCCAGAGGTGGCTAATCAGTGTCAGACCCACGTGTAAAAAGCACGAGTCTTCCCTCTGCCCCCCCGAGCAGGAGCCAGCTCACATCCTGCAGAACGAGTTCTTTCTGAGCTTACTGAAAAACTGACATGGACAGCCAGGGCGACACATGTGGCATCGCACAACTGTTAACGTCCTGGTGCAGAAACCAGAAAAGAGCCGATGGGTGAAACTGTGAAACCGGAGACAGAGACACAAGGAGGTGAAACCTTTAACCTGAGAGTTCCTCCTGAGGAAACCTGCAAAAACCACAAAGCATCGACTTGCATCTGAATGCAAACAGTGAAGTGCACGACCTGCATCACAGAGGAAAGTGGGTTCAGGGAGGCGGAGCCAACACATGACTCCAGTTTAACTACCGAGTAAAACACCTATAAATATGGTTTCTTATATTTAAAATGTGTTGTTTGATTCTCCGTGTTTAAAAAGGTCACAGGGGAAGAAACTTCCTTTCAATCCTGATCAGCGTAGAAACAGCAGATGATCCGAGAGTCACACTTCACCGAGGCTGCTGGATGTTCACAGTAACCATGGCAACGTGAAGCATGAGCGTGCTCCGTCCTTTTCCAGGCAGCTGACCGACACACACAGGGAAAGAGAGGGAGGGGGGGGGGGGGGGCGGCTCGAACGCCCCGCGGGCCGGCCGGTCGCCATGGCAGCGGCAGGAGCAGTGAGTCATGACAGAGACCAGTGTAGGAAAAGTAAAGTGGAGAGAGAGCGAGGTCGCGTAGAAAGAGAGAGAGGGAGGGAGGGAAAACATAGAGAGCAAGGGGAGGAGGAGGAGGAGAGGAGGAGGAGAGGAGGAAGGGAGGAGAGGAGGTGAAGGAGTGCAGCCGTGGCCAGCCGGAGCCGGAGCATCTGATTGGCCGGGGGCAGAACTGACCTCAGGGCGAGGCCTTCTGGGGACCGGGCAGAAAGTGGAAAAGGAACGAGGGAGTGAGGGAGCGAGAGGGCGAGCAAGGGGGCGAGCGAGGCGGCTGCTGGTGTCCCTCAAACCACCGGAGCTCATGGAAGAGATGAGGAAACACCAGAGGAAAAATGATGTTCAGATATAATAGTGTGAAGAAGAATCCAGGTCCAGGAACTCGAGGTGGTTTGAAACATGGAAAAAGGATTTTTGGCTTCGGAGCGACCGGAGGAGGAGGAGACTTAAAGACTTGATTTCATGTTTATTTATTGTTTATTTTGTTATTAATGTGTGTTTCTGTCAAATCACTTTGTAAACTCTGGTTTTATCAAAGTGCTATATAGATAAAGTGCGTTATTATTATTTAAATAAAGGTCTCTTACATTTTTCAATCCACTTTTCGTCCCTGGACCTGGATTCTTCGCCCCATTATTTATTTTCCTCAAATTTGTTTTCAAACTTTGACATGTTGCCATGGCGACACAGACAAAAAGGGGAAATTGAGCCCCGAGTCTTTGGACGACGTAGTTCAACATAACTTTATCTCGGCTAATTTCAACATTGTTGTGTTTGAATCTCATTTTGTTTTTCCCTCAACAATCGACATGAATCTGAGCAGCAGGCGTTAACACTGTTTTACAATACGTCTCCAGAGGCTGTGAACCAGCTTCCTGGTGCGAGCGCCACAGTCAACACACCGGCGTGTAAGAGGAAGTGAGCGACAACACGGACACAGGCGTGTTTGTGTGGTCAGGACACACACACACACACACACACACACACACACACACAGACACACACACCGCTCAGGACTATTTTAAGCTGGAGGGCAGGATTTTAAAAAAGGGAATCTGAGGGCCTGTGTGTTGCCCGCTGACCCCAGCTCCGCTCGGGGGGGCTGTGACCAGGCTACGGGGGGGCGGGGGGCTACAGAGCGTCACATGTCTGAGGTCGGGTCCCTTATGATTTGCTTGTTTGAAGAAGGGAAAGTAACTCAAGAGGGAACCAAAACCGCAGAGTGCATGATGATATATCCTCACCTCTCACATGTGAGGCGTCCCGGTGTAACAGGACAAACGAAGCCCCGCCCACATTAAACCCGGGTACACTTTGGCCCGGGTCAGAGTATTCACCACGGGGGGGATAACATGCACTTCATCTTGAAAACAATCCTGGTCATTTTGATGTTGTTATCAGTGTTTAACTCTGAACATTGATATTGTAGCGAGGACTTGTTTAGTCTTAGAAGTTGAAGTTTAAGATAAAGTTATGACTTTTGTTACATTATGTTACAATTGCATTATGTTTTGTGCTTTTATTTGAGTGTGTAACACTACTCAGAAGTGCTTTGATCTTTGTGGATGTTTTGATGTTGTTATCAGTTTTCTGGTTGAAGTAATAAAAGTCTATGTTTTAGAGTTTAAAGATTTAAGTGAGTTCGCTTTCTCCCTTAATTCACCTGACGAAGCTGAACCCCCAATAAAATGTTGAAAAATTAAGTAATTCTTGTGTATATGATTCAACACTTCTGATATCATAAGGGTAGAATCTGGCCTGAGGGGTATGAATTGCCCCTTTAACCCCGGGTATAGTCCGGTCTGGGGGTATGCTATGGCCTGTTACACCGGGTCTGAGGGGGGGGGGGAACACCGGACGCCACCTGGTCTGCACCGACACGTGTTCGGGGTCGTACCTGCACCACCGGGTGTCCCCCTGTCGGAGCCTTCACGGCCCCCCGGCTGCCCTCCGTCTCGTAGTGCGCCCGGTGGTGCGGCTTGGGCTGCACGTCGATGTGCAGCTCGTACTGATCGGTGCGCCGCGGCATCGGCCATTCCAGAGGAGGGAGGGACGCCACGGGGAGGCTGCGGCACGGGAAGGGAGAGAGAGGAGAACCACAAAACACGTGTTAGATTATCTTATACTGCTTTACATCGCATATTGCAATTTGACACTGTTCACTGTTTTGTATTTTGCATTTCACTTTTTACTTCACTTTTTATATATTTTATATATTTCTATATTTTTCTATAGATATGTTTATGTCTAAATAGATGTTACTTTGTATAAATATTAGAAAAAGTGAGTAAATAAGAAGTGAATAGTGAGTAAATATATATTATTTTTCTTATGTGTGGTGTATTTATTATGTTTTTATGTTTCTATGTTCATTGTATGCAACGATAACCAGAGCATGTTACACACATGTTATATGATATTATATTATACTGCATTACATTGCATATTGCAATTTGACACTGTTCACTGTTTTGTATTTTGCATTTCACTTTTTACTTCACTTTTTATATCTTTTATATCTTTTTATATAGATATCTTTATGTCTAAATAAATGTTACTTTGTATAAATATTAGAAAAAGTGAGTTAATAAGAAGTAAATAGTGAGTAAATATATATATTTTTTTTATTGTTTTTCTTATGTATGGTGTATTTATTGTGTTTTTATGTTTCTATGTTCATTGTATGCACCAATAACCAGAGCATATTCCAGGTCGGTGTAAACCTACTTGGCAATAAATACCTTCTGATTCTGATTCTGATTCTGAAAACTGATCAAGATTATGAGCAGAACATCTGAGTTTATCTTGTGAGCTCTGGCTTCCTGATGGGTTTACTGATTTCTTGTCATATATAACGTTGAGTATGAACTGCATGTAGAAGTATATTTTAAAGTTTGACATTTTAGGAAATAAAAATTGCCAAACGAGCAACTCTACAAGTCACTGATTATTAACGAACAAGATATAATGTTGTTAATTACACATAAAATATAATTTCTTGATCCTTGGAGAGTCCTGATTCTTTCCTTGTGGAGTTTGAATGTTCTCCCCGTGTTTAACTGGGTTTTCTCCTCAGTCCAGAGACTTGCAGTTTGCTGTTAAGTTAATTGAAAACTCTAAAGCAAGTTTGCATAATGTTCGTTTTGAAAAAATTGATTCAGGGATCTTTTTCAGGCCAGAAGACACAACATATGATTCAGATGGAAAATTATTTGGCCAAAACCAGAGGTGAAACTCACAGGAAGCAATTCACGGCATTGAAACAGTTACATGTAGTTTAACTTTGCTTTTCTTCTGGTTTATTCTCCTCTGGTCTAACTGGTTATTAGCTCTGCCAGAGGAGAACATGTTATCTCTGTTTCTTAATCCACAAAAACTACCAAACCCATTTCCTCTCCATCCTGGCTGAAGGGATGAGGCCTGAACTGATGGTTTTACCTGCAGATGCTGGAAACCAGCGGCTTGGACCAGATGGGCGGGATGACGTAGAACGGCTCGGCCGCGGGTTTCTTCACGTCCTGGTCGCAGGAAACCAGGAAGTTCCCTTCGAGGTGGTTCTCTGGGTAGAGGGCGTACACCTGGTTGGACGTCTTGACGATCTTCGTGGGCATCAGGCCGGGCTGACCGGCGCCGAAGCCGTTCATGGCGTCGGCCAGGCTGCTGTGTGTGTAGTGGGCGCTGATGTTGTGATCCTCGTGGCGGCTGAGGGGGGAGGGGCTACGGGAGCGATGACCCGGGACCAGGCCCGGGTTCCTGTACATGTCGTAGGTGCGCTTGCCCTGGGGGGAGGTGGAGCGGGAGCCGGGGCGGGAGGAGGGCGAGCGCGTGCCCAGGCCGTCCTCGGCTAGGCTGCTGCGGGGGGAGGTGCCCGGCGAGGTGCGTGGCGAGCCAGTGTGGATGTTCTGCAGCCGGGGGCAAAGGTCACCGGGGTTCTGTCCGCTGCCGGGGGACACGCAGGGGGACGTCCAGGGCGAGTAGTTCTCCGAGTGCCAGCTGGCGGAGGAGTTGCTGCTGGCCGGACTCAGGCACTGCGGCTCGCGGTAGGCCAGGTTCTCGTGGCCCGGCACGGTGAGGGTGGGCCGGGGGCTGAGGTTCAGGTGCTGGTTCTGCAGCGAGTCCCGGCCGTGGCTGTAGTGCTCGCGGGACGGCGTGATCTCGATCCGCGGGCTCAGCGCCAGGCCGGCGGGCCGCGTGCTGTCCAGGTAGTTCCTGGCCTCCTGGTTGTCGTATCCCGAGAGACCCTCGGTGTGGTGCCCCGAGTAGGGGGGGCTGCAGGACTTGAGGCCGTACGGGGAGACCTCCTCCAGGGGGAAGGCCTGCTCCGAGTCCGGGCTGAGGACTTTGTGGGACGCAAGGTTGGGGTCATCTGCATGGGGGGGGGGCAAAGATACAAACTTAGCACCGACATTTTAAAAAGCATAAACGTTATCACAGCCACAGATTGTTCACAATATTTCATAAAGACACTGGAATACACGTATCTAAATGACATCTATACCTTTTTTATATTTTTATATATATTATTATGAAAAACTTTTCCCTTCAGATGTAAAAAGCTTCTTCATGTGGACTTGTCAGAATCAGGTTTTATTGTCCAGGTAAGTTTACACAAACAAGGAATTTGACAAGTCTGATCCTCAGGTGGGGATCAGATGTCAGAACCCACATCATGAAGCCGCTCACACTCACTTCCTGTTTGTGTTTCTCATGCATCAACACAAACAAAACAAATCGATTCCAACACAATGAACCAACAACCAGCAGATCTCATGTTCGCCTCTGAACTCAAACCCTCGGACCAACCTGCGTCTCCTCCCGCGAAGTCGCTGCTCGGCGGCTCATATTCAAACAGGTACTCGAACTCCAGGTCGTCCTCCGGGTAGTGGACCCGACTGAGCTCTTCCTCCAGGTCCTTCTCGTCGTAAAAGGAGCTCATCTGTGAGGTGATGAGGGTTCTGCTGGCGGCTCCTCTGGGTTCTGAAGCTTCGGAGGAGCAGACGTGGATCAGGAGGAAGAACCTGCGCGACAGTCGAGTGATGCATCGGTGGAGTGGAGCGCAAGTTTCCTGTTTCGGTTGCTCTCCGGAGGAAGGCGGGACTGTGATCACACTTCTTGTTTGTGGTTGTGTGTCTGTGTGTGTGTCAGTGTGTGTGTGTGTGTGTGTGTGTTGGAGTTCACCGGATCGCGCCTCCTCCTGCGCCGCGGGTGCGTGGATGAAGAGGAGAAGGCAGATCTGGAGGTGATGAAGGATCCTCAGCCCCAGGTGGAGCAGAGCAGGCTCCTGACAGAGAGTGGTGCTGCCCCCGGGTGTCTGACAGCTCGCACTGACACAGCAGGGGGCCGGACGAGCCCGGAACCACAAACCCTAACCAGCTCTGTGCGTAAAGACGGTGGAGTGGAGAAACGTGGACTGAAACCATTCACTCTTTTATGTTCCTCTCATGAACTGGATATCTTCTATCTCCTCTTCCTCCTCTTCCTCCTCTTCCTCCTCTTCCTCCTCTTCCTACTCTTCTTCTTCCTCTTCTTCTTCTTCTTCCTCCTCTTCCTCCTCTTCCTCTTCTTCCTCTTCCTCCTCCTTCTCCTCTTGGCACTGTGAGAACTCGACGCACAGGTTCAGCTGAGGTAATCCCCAACTTTACGCACAGATCAGCTCTGTGCGTAAAGAAGGTGGAGTGGAGAAACGTGGACTGAAACCATTCACTCTTTTATCTTCCTCTCATGAACTGGATATCTTCTATCTCCTCTTCCTCCTCTTCCTCCTCTTCCTCTTCTTCCTCCTCTTCCTCTTCTTCCTCCTTTTCCTCCTCTTCCTCTTCTTCCTCCTCTTCTTCTTCCTTGGCACTCTGAGAACTCGACGCACAGGTTCAGCTGAGGGAATCCCCAACTTTACGCACAGCTCAGTGCGTAAAGATGATGGAGTGGATAAACGTTGACTGAAACCATTCACTCTTGTATCTTCCTGTCATGGATTAGATATCTTCTTTCTCCTCTTCCTCCTCTTCCTCCTCTTCCTCCTCTTCCTCTTCTTCCTCTTCTTCCTCCTCTTCCTCCTCCTCCTCCTCTTGGCACTGTGATAACTCGACGCACAAGTTCAGCTGAGGGAATCCCTAACTTTACGCACAGATCAGCTCTGTCCGTAAAGATGGTGGATGGATAAACTTGGACTGGTACATTTACCATTCACTCTTTTATCTTCCTCTCATGGACTGGATATCTTCTTCATCCTCTTCCTCCTCTTCCTCCTCTTCCTCCTCTTCCTCTTCTTCCTCCTCTTCCTCCTCCTGTTCCTCCTCTTCCTCTTCTTCCTCCTCTTTCTCCTCTTGGCACTGTGAGAATTCGACACACAGGTTCTGCTGAGGGAATTCCCGATTGGATAACGTGGACTGGCACATTTACCATTCACTCTTTTCTCTTCCTCTCATGGACTGGATATCTTCTTCATCCTCTTCCTCCTCTTCCTCCTCTTCCTCCTCTTCCTCTTTTTCCTCCTCTTCCTCCTCCTGTTCCTCCTCTTCCTCTTCTTCCTCCTCTTCCTCCTCTTGGCACTGTGAGAACTGGACACACAGGTTCTGCTGAGGGAATTCCCTATTGGATAAAAGTGGACTGGCACATTTACCATTCACTCTTTTCTCTTCCTCTCATGGACTAGATATCTTCTTCCTCCTCTTCCTCCTCTTCCTCCTCCTCCTCTTCCTCCTCTCCCTCCTCTCCCTCCTCTTCCTCCTCTTGGCACAGTGAGGGAATCCCCATCTTTACGCACAGCTCAGCGCACACATAACTTGGGCGTTCCCTCCAGTTGTAGCCTAACACCCACTGGGCCGACAGCCGACTGTAAATGCTCTGTCAGCAAAAACCCACACATGTTCATAATGGAGCTTATAGCCAGCTTTACATCCCATTACTCTTTTCTGGTAGAGTGTGAAAAGCAAATCACAGATATTGTAATAACCAGAGGGAATGCAGATGGCACATTTATACTTTGGACTCGAGCATGTTTCATTTACGTGCATTTTCCATTTTAAATTAAAACAAATAAACATAAATAAACACAATCACAAAGTTTGTAGTCACTTCAAACAACATAAAACAACTGAGACAGTAAGTGACAAGAACACAAAACACTTAATCTGCACCGGAGTTGAGTTTTGTGAAACTAATTGAGGATAAAAATCTTAAATATATTAGTTGCTCTCCTCGTTCTCAGTCTTTAAACTAATGTCGGTTTGAATATGTATTTAAAGCTTATTAGAAATCCAAACATTATCTTATCCTTGTCCTCTTATCATTAGATAACGTTCAAAATGTCCCCTGGTATTAGAGATTATATAAATATTAAGATTAGTTGGTTTTAATGACAGAATAAATAATAATAAAAGTCTGTCAGTTGTGTGTGTTCCTGATCATGTTGGAGTTTCCCTGTGATGTCAGGATCCACTACACACACATGACAGCACATCACTTCAGTCTAACACGCCGCTCTATCAGTTAGAAAGCAAATGGGTTGATTACCAGATAATCACAACACTTCTGCAGTACCTTGATCCATCGACCTCATGGTGTGGTACTGCGCCAGCCTCCAAGTCTCTCTGAACATCTGGAGAAAAAAGTGAAAAAAGGCGTGTGGGGAGGAAATAAAAAAAAAAAAGAAATAAAAGAACCTAAACTGTAAAACAAAGAAATAAAAAAGTCACTCTCCTGTAAAAACCATATCAGAAGAAAGGCTCCTTAGTTAGAAAAGTGTTGGAAGCAGACGAACAGCAGCCGCGCGTAAAAGTAGCTTTCTGTTGGAAACACATGCAGCAGCTCCAGTCAGCTCCAGCAGCGGTTCTGGTATGAAGTCCCTCTTCCCACAGCTCTATAAGGATTACTGGAGTATCAAGAGCGGCTTCCTTCCCCGCTCTGGGTGTTTATAATGGTCCAATGCTGTAAAAGAACGGGATTCCCTCAGTGTTTCCTCCTGTTTGTGCGCCTTTGCCATGGAAACCTGGAGCCGGTCCATGTCGGAGACTCAGGGCTTTCCTGCAAAGCCCCACACTCAGGAATCCATGACGTCTCCGGCTGCTGCGCCAAGGCATTTCTGCGGCTTCTCTCAGACAGTAGCGCACAAGAACCTCATTGTGGGGATGAAGAAATTACTGTAGGACACTGAGAGACAGGGAGGGAGAGGGAAAAGAAGGAAATAGCTGAAGTCTGATTACAGGATACACTCAAATTTACTTAACACACTTTTAAACCAGACTGTCCCGCAGTTTATTTTTCTAAATTTCTAAATACGACAAAACCAAGACGGCTAGAAAAAGTTTGTTCGGGATTAAATTTAAAGTGTCGTGGTCAGTTTTTTCAAACATGGGATATAGAGAATTCCATTGTTCCCAGTGAGGGAAGTGTCCAAGTCCTCATGGAAACTTCAGCAGCATCTTCTGAACAAGACAAGCCCACTACATGGTCTGACCCCAGTGGAGTCACGTGGACAAGTTCTCCATTGCAATAAAAGTTATATAAGTCTGTATCCAAGGAGGGAGGGATGGAAGGATGGGGGTGGTGGAGGAGGTATAGCCGAGGTCACCCACACTTTTCACCTAACACTTTCTTTGAATGAATCACATGAGAATCTCTTGTGTAACTGTGTGAAATGATTTCTCTCGCCGCAGCTCTTCTGAATTTCACGGTGAAGTGTATCAGGCGACTTTAAATCCCAGTGCGTCTCCGGTGTCTCACCGAGGGAGAAGCTGGAGGTTCCCTCTTTATTTCCAAACGGATAATGAATTAAAACCTTTTAGGTGGTTAATTCTGGGATCATCTGCTGATAACAACAGGCTTCCCATTGTGCAGAAGGTCAGAGAGGATGAGGATGAGGAGCAACTGTCTTTATGCTTCATTTGGGCAGAAAAGCAGATTTTTATTGGGCTATTATTAAATATCACTGTTTTAAAATCACAGCCACAGGGTTTCCAGGAAGTCTGAATAAAGTTAATGCTCAAAATATTGCTCATAAGTTGTCTAGTAAACATTTGATGGGTTCTTCCATTGAAGTTCAGGCCTTATCCCTTCAGCCAGGACGGTGGAAATCTGTTTGGTAGTTTTTGTGTATTAAGAAACAGAGATAACATATTCTCCTCTGGCAGAACTAATAACCAGTTAGACCAGAGGAGAATAAACCAGAAGAAAAGCCGAGTTAAACTATATGTTACTGTTTTAATGCCGTGAATTGCTTCCTGTGAGTTTCACCTGAGTTTTGGCCAAAGAATTTTCCATCTGAAAAACATGTTGTGTCTTCTGGACTGAAAAAGATCTCAGGTAAAGAGACGGGTCTTCACCTATAACCCAGGACTGGCCCTAATGGAGGCAGGTCATCGGTCCTTATACCCCTCAAGGGACTACGAGGACTTAGGAAGCATTTTCCTTCCGAATGAAGGCAAGTGAGAATCAATTTTCCAAAATGAACATTATGCAAGACAGCAACCTGCAAGTCTTATGGACTGAGGAGAAAACCCAGGTAAACACGGGGAGAACATTCAAACTCCACACAGAAAGAATCTGGCCCGTCTAAGGATCAAGGAATTATATTTCATGTGGAATCAACAATATTATATCTGGTTCGTTACTAATAAGTGACTTGTAGAGTTGCTCGTTGGCAAGTTTTATTTCCTAAAATGTCAAACTTTTAAATATACTTCTACATGCAGTTCATACTCAACGTTATATATGACAAGAAATCAGTAAGTTGATGGACACCAGACTTGTGTCAAACATTCTATATTCTGTGAGCTGAGCCTTCAGCGTGGCCTCAGTGACTGATCCTATACATCATCATGTCAGAGCCGAGGCCATTCATAGGAAAATGTGTGTATGTCTCCAGGGAGGAGGAGGAGGAGGAGGAGGAGGAGGAGGAGGAGGAGGAGGAGGAGGAGGAGGGGTAATCAGAGGATCGAGACGTGGATTAGTCTGAGTGAGGGAGTCTGCTGGACGAACGAGGTGACTGCAGTGACTCTGTGAACCGCGGCGGACAGGGCCGGCGTGTCGGGGGGGGGAACCGTGTCTACCAGATGTAAATTCCTCCCGTGCTACGGAACTCTTACGCAACTCAAATTATGAATGAGCAAATGAGAGCGGCACACGCGCAAGAAAGGAAAACTGCCTCCGTCCAGACGGCCGAGTTTGCACTTCCGTGTTTCTCAGAGTAAAACCAACTTTTTCCAGGTTCACGCAGCAGTTTCCATCACTGGGAAACAGCTCACTGGCTCGTCTGGGTTCCAGCGTTGCCCTGTTCGAGTTTTCCAAGTGTAACATATGTGATTGAGCTCTTAAATCCAAGCAGTGGAACTTCGAAGTGGAAATGTTGCCTCGTGTGGTGTCTCATGGAAACTTCTGGGAGGAAACTCAGGGGGCAAAGGGAAGCGTGGACTTTTGATCTGCTTCCTCAGCTGCCAGCGACATCGAACGTTTCTCCATTAGCTCTGATTACACTTTTCTTTACCTCCTGATGATATTTAGAACAAGTCATCCATCCTGTCATCCTCTTTCTCTACTGTCCCAGAATGCACTGCAGCACACCTAAAGCATCCAAAGGGAATATCATATTAATCCTTAGTGTAGATAGTTTAAGAAGTTAAATACCAACTTCGAAGCTGAAATTCTATCATTTAAGCATAAAAGCTGGGTCCGAATACAAGGGGTCACCATTCGGGCCTCGTAGACCACGAAGGCCCAAATGACGCCGTCTGGTCTACGGAGGAGGTCCCGCATTTTATCGTTAGCTACTTGATCAGCTGCAGTTACTACAGTTCGGATAGCTAGCTCGTTAGCTTTGTCACGGCCACACAATAAATTCTGCTCTAAGAATGATCGGGAATGGAAAGACGCATTTATCAACAGTGATCGAAGGAGCGTTTAGAATTGGGACAAATAAGTCGTGTTGCTGTGACGCAATCATTCATCGTACGCAGCCTCTGACGGATGAATTACGAATTGAATAGAGACAAAGTTCGAAGACTGAAATCCAACATCTAGCTAAAGGTGCCAGAATCCCTGTAGCTCACAATTAACATGTTGTATCTTTCTTTAACCCAGGGGAAAATAAATTAAATATCCCGCTATAAAAATAATACTATTTTGCATGATTAACAATTTCCACTCCTATGAATATCCGAATACATGGCATTTCTAATGTTGGCCACTAGATGTCTCCTGCTTCACTGACGTGCTTTCTCAGTGTTGAAGGTTGAAAGTTTCCACATCACATTTGTGTAACTGTAATAACGCTCCTCTATCCACAACTCAGACCAAAGAAAAACTCTGTTCAGCTGATGAAAGTGAAAACAGATCTCCACTGTCCTGTGGTATCAATTAAAAACATTCATGGGAGTGAAGCACATGATCGGAGAATCGTTCTTATCCCGTCGCGGCCTAATTAAAGTAGCTCGTGTTTCGTGATTAACAGGAGATGTTGGGTGAGCGGAGCTGGAGCTGCTGACACAGGAGTCCAGTGTGGGCAGCGCTGGCATCTCATTGTGCAATAAGGAATCTGATTTCCTTCCTGCCACAACTCCAGATCCCTGGAAAACCTTGTGCTCCTTTTTCCGATTTGTACGAATGAAGTAATTTGTTCCGTCAACATGGAAACTACATACATCCGCGCTGGAGGAAACCGCCTGCTTATGTAACAGGATTCTGATCGATACTCGAATGTTTGTAGAAAGAATTCAAGAGTCTTCGCTCCAGTGGAAAAGTGGTGGACGAGCTCATGGTTTTTTCCCTTTTAGGCACAGCCGTTTAAAATCCCAAGAAACAATATCAGCCCCGTTGTCAAAACTATTTTCTGCCTCTCCCAGGTTTCCAGCTGTATCCTACAGGATTCCACAGCTCTCGACACTCTCGGCACAATACGGATGTGCACAAGTCAATATTTGGTCGTCAAAACAACGTGACCTTAATCAGCATTTCAGCTGAAAGAAAAAACTCACGTCTCCCATTACAATTTCCCTCATAACAACCAAGTGCATTTCTGCCTCAACTATCACAAATAATCCCCGGTTGCACCGTTTAGAGATGAGTTTATTCCATTTGGAACCCAAGTGATTTGAGAGGGATTCGTTCAGTTGCTTGTGGAGGAATTAACATCCATCATCACAGGGAGAGAAACACATCTGCAGTTCGTCTTCAACAGTGGAGGGTGTCAAAGGAATCAAAGCATTCCAGGCCCACAGAGCTATATATAGATCCAGAGGAGGGTGTGTGTTCATGCCTGTTTCAGCCAGAGACCTGTCACCACCGAACTCCAGTGTTTACACAGAGCAGTAACAATGTGTAGTAAACAATGGATTCGAGTTAGCGCCTTCGTTACTCGGTGTCATTCAAAATCATCCATTAACGGTTTCTGTTTCTTGAAAACAGCTCAGTGCATCTAAATATTAACATCATAAATTAAAATTTTATTCTCTTCATCTAGTACGACAGAAGTTTATTGTGTTTATATTGTAAATATGTTGTATATTGTACGAATGATCTATTGCTACAAA
Organism: Limanda limanda; assembly: GCF_963576545.1. NCBI lineage: Eukaryota > Metazoa > Chordata > Actinopteri > Pleuronectiformes > Pleuronectidae > Limanda > Limanda limanda. Next base: position 2,523,430 of record NC_083642.1, on the reverse strand, counting down.
TGTCCTGTGGGAATGATTAAAGTACTTAGTCATACTTACCTACCTACTTACCTACCTACCTACCTACCTACCTACCTACCTACCTACCTACCTACCTACCTACCTACCTACCTACCTACCTACCTACCTACCTACCTACTATGCTACCTACCTACCTACCTACCTACCTACCTACCTACCTACAGACTGACTGGACTGAACTACCTACCTACCTATCTACCTACCTACCTACCTACCTACCTACCTACCTACCTACCTACCTACCTACCTACCTACCTACCTACCTACCTACCTACCTACCTACCTACCTACCTACTATGCTACCTACCTACCTACCTACAGACTGACTGGACTGAACTACCTACCTACCTACCTACCTACCTACCTACCTACCTACCTACCTACCTACCTACCTACCTACCTACCTACCTACCTACCTACCTACCTACCTACCTACAGACTGACTGAACTACCTACTTACCTACTTACCTACCTACCTACCTACCTACCTACCTACCTACCTACCTACCTACCTACCTACCTACCTACCTACCTACCTACCTACCTACCTACCTACCTACCTACCTACCTACCTACCTACCTACCTACCTACTATGCTACCTACCTACCTACCTCCATACCTACCTACCTACCTACAGACTGACTGAACTACCTACCTACCTACCTACTTCCTACCTACCTACCTACCTACCTACCTACCTACCTACCTACCTACCTACCTACCTACCTACCTACCTACCCACCTACCTACCTACCTACCTACATACTATGCTACCTACCCACCTACCTACCTACCTACCTACCTACCTACCTACCTACCTACCTACCTACCTACTTACAGACTGACTGAACTACCTACCAACCTATGTGATTGAATAGTGGAGCTTCCGTATCAAGGTCTTGCAGATACACAAGCGACCAATCAAGAGTCAGCTCTCAACTGTCAATCACGTTTCACCCTCTCGTTAAAACCAAACCTATCAGAGACTTGAACATCAGTGTGATACAAACTATCTAAAGGATAGAAACCATCACTTAGAAAAATGTATTTAACATGTATTTTGACTTTCTAGTTTGGTCCATATCCTGTCTGCTAACATGGAGGAGGTGGGGACCTATACTGGCTTCACTTTCATGGATCTGTCTTCCTTCCATCTTTGTATTTGTTCTATAAAACAGACGAAGCTAAACGTGGCAAACGATCCGAGCTGCGTTATTCGACCTGGAGCTACAGCGAGTGAGTTCATTAGCCAATCAGAAGTGACACAGAAGCACAGCTGACCTCAGACCCGAACCATGTGAGGGAGTTCTCTACAGGAAACTGGCGACGGCCCAGTGGCCTTGTTGATGTGGTCGCCTTGGCCCGAAGGTTGGATATGGATCCCACATGGTTCCATGGTATCATCTGCGTGAAGCGCTGCCGTCAGCGGCCTGTGACGCTGCGTTCAGGGTAGTCTCTCTCTCTCTCTCTCTCTCTCTCTCTCTCTCACTCTCTCTCTCTCTCTCTCTCTCGCTCTGTTCCATTGGGAGAAGCGTGTAAGACGTTTCCGAGCTGGAAAACAAATTCCTGTCTTGAAGAGCCAAAGATAAAATGTGCCGACCTTGTGACAATTAGCCCGGTTATGTTATGTAACAGTTGTGAGGGAACTTACTTTCATGTTTAAATCTAAAGGGCCCGAAAATCTGAACCCTGTATAGGAATTATAAAAAAGCAAAGTAAATTTCTGCTTTTACTTTGATTGGATTGTGGATTTGGCCACGGACCAGCAGGGGGGGGGGGGGGGGGGGGGGCTGGGGGGCTCAACGCAGCTTGAAGAGAGGAGGGACGACCACAGATGTTGAGGTTAGCAGGCAGCTCTGTTGATTCTGGGCCGGGAGTTTCACTTTTCATGGGTCTGAGAAGTTTAATGGTTTCTTTTAATGGTATAACTCACGTAGTTGGGCAACAGCATGAAAAGGAGGAAAGAAAAAAAACAACTGAGATTTGGACATAACTTATTTTGAACACATGCAGTTCTGAGCTGCGTTTTATGAGCGAGAGTCTCGTCCAACTCCGACCGGCTCGGAGCTGAAACACGAGGAGCTCCGACACCTTCACCGAGACGTGAGAAGGTTCCTTCTGAACAGGAGAACTCCGACTACACTTCAATGAAAAGAACAAAAGGCTAATTTGATGTTTTATTTGTTGGTGCATTTTGATTCCGGAGTGAACGATGTGTGGAAAGGCTGGAACATGATGTTTAGGATGAGGAGGAGGGTGAGAGGAGGTAGTGGAGGAGGGTGAAGACACGAGCGTCTCCAGGCATCAGGGACTCCCTCCTCTGGTGAGACGGACACACATCCACCTTCAGTTCCTCCTGTGTAACTCACACCTCGTCACAACCCCCCCCCCCCCCCCCCCCCCCCCCCGAGCCATCCTGATTGTTTTCACATACAAACTCTGGATCTTAGTTTCAGAAGAAGAAGAGAAAGTGTCTCCCAGGCCCCATGACAGGGTTTCCCTGATCGTAATCTCATCGTGACTCAGCGTGAGCTCCCTAAATCCCGGTCAGGCCACATTAAGATAAATCGGTTCCACTTTTATAAAACACAGAAAGGTCATTAAGCCACAGTGAGCTCCATAATTCGGCACTTTGATGATTTGTATTCGTGAAACCTCACGATGACGTCAAACACCTTCAGATGTTCTCAGAGTCTCGTGTCACCGGTCACGTGGGAACGTTTTACAAAGCGTGTTCCTCACAGTTTGTCGTCCTAAAGGTCAAGTTTGATTTTGTGTTTCATTGTCAAAAAATACTACAACAAGAACAAAACTTCAATGATCTGATCCGAGTAAAGCAATCAGCACAAACCTCCATTAAGGCCCAAGAGTCTCTATTAATGTATTAAAGTCCTGCTTAATAATACACACTTGTGAAAAAATGTATAAATATCAAGATCCAGGATTTATTCCCTGGTAAATCTGTGAAATGTCAAATGTCAAAAATAACAATAATAAAATCTGCCCTTTTGTCCGAATCTGTGCAAGCTTTAATAATTTCTTACGTCCCCGTTTTATTTGAATCTGACATGAAACCAAACAAGAAAAACTGCAGCGAGAAAAGAAAACATATTTATTAATCATCATCACAACATTGACATCAGCACAATTCTCCCTTTTTTGCTTCAGTGGAATCGACACCATTAAATAAAACAGGTTGATAAATTAAAAAAAAAAATGGTTATGTACAAGCAAGCATGTTATTATTACATCGTTTCATGTTTTGTAATTTCTATCACGTAATAAAAAAAAAAAGAAAAATCCTGTGCAAACAATTTCAGTTGTGATTAAAAGTTTAGTGATGATTTATGGAAACCTGGACTTTTTCTGTTTCAAGCACAATAAGATTCATTTTGTCTTTTTTTTTCAAATTAAAATAACTTTGAAATGAAGCAAGTTCGTTATTTACACTCAGCAGCAGCAGCAGCAGTGAAATGTGAAGATACAGACGTGATGAAACTTTCCTTTTCCACAATATTCACATCGTTAGTCTTAATTTGATCCGTGTTGTATTTCACAGCTGAACTGGGAAGGTTAGTACCAGTGAGTGGGGGGGGGGGGGGGGCAGCAGGACAGTGGTTACAGGGGTATTTTCAGTTATGGCTTCAGTTTCACCGTTACAGTGAGTCATCATGCAATGCTGAAGCGTGGCCGCGTGCGGAGCGGCCACATGAGGCGGCGGCAGATTCCTCTGCGGGCGCTGGGCCTCCGGGAGCCGCGCCCCCCCCCCCCCCCCCACCGACGCTCCTTCGTGGTCGTTGTGACCGCTCTCTCACAAACGGGTCAAACTCCGGAGCCCGGGCAGAAAACACACAAAGACAGATTTAACATCAGAAACCACAGGTCACTCGAAAATAAAACAGCCGCACCTCCTCCTCCTCCTCCTCCTCCTCCTCCTCCTCCTCCTCCTCCTCCTCCTCCTCCTCCTCCTCCTCCTCCTCCTCCTCCTCAGCAGCGTGTCGGCCGTGACGCACAAACAAACACACAAACTTGCAAAGTCCAGCCAGTAAACTTTTGTGTGATTTGATCGAAGCCCTCTGGAAGGAGACGGTGAATCAGGTCCCGAGCGAGAACCCGACGTCAGATCCAGAGTCTAATAATAAAAACGACTTTACTGTTTTAGGTGCAACTAGAAATTTGAGAGAATTTAATCCTCCGGCCCAAAATGACACATCGAGAGACTTCTCCACTTCTCTCTACTTGACCCACATCGTTTACTTCCCTCATTTGGAGTCTGGATTTATTACAATAGTCACGTTATTATATTTTTTTTGCGTCTGCAGCTTTTCAAACTAACTCATAATTTCGCTGAAGGAGAGTTATTAATAAACAAGCAGCCGTCAGTTAATCTTTGCATCAGACACATGAAGCCAGTAACACTGCTCGTTAACACAAACTCAGGAAGCGACCTGCCCCTGGAGCTCCGCCCCTCGGTCTCATCTCAGAGGAGAACTCTTCAGCAGGGGGGGGATGAATCCATGTTGGATTCTCTGGTCGACGTGCAGGCTCCGCTGGATGAAGACGATGAAGACGAAGGGTGGGGGGGTGGTGGTGGGGTGGGGATCCTCGCACTCTTTTAAGTGGTCAGCTTGGAGTAGCTGGGCGGGGAGAAGCGTCTCCTCAGGTACTTGAGGATGTAGAGAGGCAGGCAGCTCACCAGCGTGATGACGGTCACCTTCCACAGGAACGACAGCGTCATGATGAAGTAGATGTCTGGAGACAGAGGTCAGAGGTCAGAGAGAGAGACAGGGTCAGAGGTCAGAGGTCAGAGGTCAGAGAGAGAGAGACAGAACAGAGGTCAGAGAGAGAGAGACAGAGGTCAGAGAGAGAGAGACAGAGGTCAGATAGAGAGAGAGAGAGACAGAGACAGAGGTCAGAGACAGAGGTTTAGAGAGAGAGACAGAGACAGAGGTCAGAGAGAGAGACAGAGACAGAGAGAGAGACAGAGGTCAGAGACAGAGGTCAGAGACAGAGGTCAGAGAGAGAGACAGAGACAGAGGTCAGAGAGAGAGAGACAGAGAAAGAGGTCAGAGAGAGAGAGACAGAGGTCAGAGAGAGAGACAGAGACAGAAAGAGAGACAGAGGTCAGAGAGAGAGACAGAGACAGAGGTCAGAAAGACAGAGACAGAGGTCAGAGAGAGACAGAGACAGATGTCAGAGAGAGAGGTCAGAGACAGAGGTCAGAGAGAGAGACAGAGACAGAGGTCAGAAAGACAGAGACAGAGGTCAGAGAGAGAGAGAGAGAGAGAGAGAGAGAGAGAGAGACAGAGACAGAGACAGAGGTCAGAGAGAGAGACAGAGACAGAAAGAGAGACAGAGGTCAGAGAGAGAGAGGTCAGAGACAGAGGTCAGAGAGAGAGACAGAGACAGAGGTCAGAAAGACAGAGACAGAGGTCAGAGAGAGAGACAGAGACAGAGACAGAGGTCAGAGAGAGAGAGAGAGAGAGAGAGAGAGAGAGAGAGACAGAGACAGAGACAGAGACAGAGACAGAGACAGAGACAGAGACAGAGGTCAGAAAGACAGAGACAGAGGTCAGAGAGAGAGACAGAGACAGAGACAGAGACAGAGACAGAGACAGAGACAGAGACAGAGACAGAGAGAGAGACAGAGACGGAGACAGAGACAGAGGTCAGAGACAGAGACAGAGGTCAGAAAGACAGAGACAGAGGTCAGAGAGAGAGACAGAGACAGAAAGAGAGACAGAGGTCAGAGAGAGAGGTCAGAGACAGAGGTCAGAGAGAGAGACAGAGGTCAGAAAGACAGAGACAGAGGTCAGAGAGAGAGACAGAGACAGAGGTCAGAGACAGAGGTCAGAGACAGAGGTCAGAGACAGAGGTCAGAGACAGAGGTCAGAGAGAGAGGTCAGAGACAGAGGTCAGTGAGAGAGGTCAGAGAGAGAGACAGAGGTCAGAGGTCAGAGACAGAGGTCAGAGACAGAGGTCAGAGAGACAGAGACAGAGACATGAGGGTTCGAGGAGGTTTGAGCAGAACTGCAGCTGAAACTGAGGTCTGACAATCTGCATGGACGGTAAAAACTTTATGCACATGGCGAACAGCACTAGTTCACAATGCAACAATAAAGTAAAACAGAAAGTTAGAGATCTGTTGTTTTAATAACTTGTTTTGGGTTCATTTCCTCGACAGTTGACGGAGAGATGGAGTCATATCATTTGAATGAAATTACCTTTCTAACAGTTTCGTACAAATTCCCCTTAGTAGATAAAGTGTGTAAACTTCAGAGGCAACAATAGCCTCTAAGGTTTATTCCAGTCGGACCTGAGGACGGAGGCGAAGGGTCCAGAGAAGGTTCGACCACATGATTCACGATCCTCAGTGGAAATCCCCACCGCACATAAAGATGAAAATAAAGGCGAGCGGAGCTCTGGGTGCCGTGTAGGTCACGAGTCTTAATATGGCAACAACTAAATTGGGCTCGTTTTGGAGTCGGCTGAAGTAAATAAAAGCCTGGCAACACACAGCTGGAGTAGAGTAATATAAACACCAACAGCACTCTGGGTAATAAAGCCTGTTTGTGTTTCTGATTCTGTTCCTGTCTGACATTCGGGAGAATTTTCTATTTCTGAGGGAAGTGTTTTCTACCTTTTCGGTGATAAACACGAGCCACAGGAAGCTGAAGGACTCGCTGGCATTTCCTGTTTGATGCGCCGGTGAGTCTGCGCCTCGTCCTCACCGATGACAGTTGGTCTCTCACCTTCAGACTTCACAACAACCTGCATACCACGGCTTATTGTGTGATCGGGGGGGTGACCTCTGACGCACAACCTCAAGGTCGACCGCAGCACGAACCGAATCAACCCCCGAGTCGCCTTCTCTCTCACGCGTGTTGGTGTAACAGAGTTAAGAATGTACTGCATTTTATTTTTATTTATAATTTGTATGTGTGAATTTTATTATGCTATTATTTTATTTTGTTAACACTACCTGCGGAAGTGATGTTGCCATAGACATATATAAAGACTAGATGTCTCGTTCGACGGAGCCGGACGTCACCACATGGCGGCCATCTTGCTAGGGGGCAGCTCACTCACCCATAACATTGTGTTGGTAAATAACCATAACTTGCTCAATTTTCAACCGATTTTGATGTAGATATGACACTGTGTACTTATGAATAATTATGTTATTTTCTAAAAAAATAAAATAATTTATGCAGTGTCATAACTACATCTCTGACGTTTATAACAAACCAAACCGTTTCAAAATCGGTTGAAAATTGAGCAAGTTATGGTTATTCACCAACACAATGTTATAGGTTAGCGAGCTGCCCCCTAGCAAGATGGCCGCCATGTGGTGACGTCCGGCTCCGTTCGCCGGCAACGCAGACGAGACATCTAGTCTCTATATATGTCTATGGATGTTGCTGTGTACCACTTTTTGTGCTCCCCAAAAGTTATTTACTTCCTGTCGGCTCCTCCCTCCCTCAGTGTAGTTTCTCATCACCTGTGGAAAAGCTCCGCCCTGTTTTATAGTTTTCCTTGATAAATGACCAGTGTGAATTTCATGTTGTATATATAAGTACCTTGCGCTGTTGTTTTGAGTGTTTATATGTTTTGAAAATGTTGTAATTTAACGTCCCCGGAGATGTATTTTACGTAATGCGGCCGCCATTTTGTTTTCGCGCCACGGATGTCGGCAGCCTTTGATGTCGGCAGCCTTTGATGTGGATGTGTTCTATTTTGTAGACTTTAGAACAGAGAAAAATGAGGTTTTCACAGCAAACCCATGTTGATTTCTGCAGGTGAATAAAGACGTCAAAGTCCTGAGTCCGTCTCCATCTGTTACGTTCACTCACCGATGAACTCGTGCAGGAAGACGAGCGAAGCCACGTAACAGGCCAGGCTCAGCAGCTCGCCCACGATCATCAGCCAGTGCCAGGTCTGGATGGTGAGGGCGACCATCAGCAGCTCGGTGAGGATCAGCGAGGTGAAGGAGATGGCAACGATGTGGACGAACTCAGACTCGAACAGCAGCAGCGCTCCGTACATGATGATGCTGCCTGCGGACCACACAACACATCACACACACCAAGGTCAAGTTATTCCAGCTTTTATAGTTTTCTCTTTATCGCCAATCAGAGAATGAAATAAATGTAATCTTTATTTTAACAAGATTTAATTACCGAGGATCATTTTTCACTCTCAGAACAAGTTTGATGATTAGAATACTCTCACGATCATCTCTTTAAAAAGTTTGAAACTATCTCGTCCACAAAGAGAATTTGTTTTGTAAACTATGGAAATATACAGTTTCTTAAAATGGACATTCACTTTTCACTGCAAATGAGCCACGTTGGAAATGTCTTGTGTGTTTGTGACCAACAAAGTCCTAAGACAAAAATAAACTTCAGGAAGACAGGGGTTAGATATGTAAAGATATATATTTAGATTAGGGCTGGGCAAGTTAACTAGTTAATTACGAGTTAACTCATCACTTATTTAACTCAACTAATTATTTTATCTCGCATTAACTCAGGTTTGATTATTTATTGTTTTATTGTGAAAGTCAGGCTTTTATTTTGTGAAAGTCTGTTGCTGACTGCTGCAGAACCGGAAAAAAGAAAATAATTGGCGGATAAACAACCATGGATAAGGCTACGGAGCTTTTACATGGCCATTTTCATTTTAAAGTTCTTCCAGACGGCGGAGTCGACAGAACCAAAGTAATTTGTAGCCACTGCCGAGGTGAATTTTCTTATCACCGGAGAACTTCCAGTCTAAAATATCACCTGAATGCAAAACACACAGTTGATTTCAGCAAATCACTCAACGAAACAGCGAGCGAATCGAGGCTTCGGCAGACTACGTTAGACGCAGGGAGGAGAATACATGTTTCATAACGAAGAGGATAACATTAATGCCCTGGCAGTGACATTGAGCTTTAACTTTGTATTTGCTTTGATAACATTGTTAAGTTGAGATTTACACTGAATATTTTATTTAACTGCTACTGTATTAAATGCTGATGTTAAAAGTGTTTGCACAACAAATGTTATGGCACTTTCGTTCATATGGCAGAACATTGAAAATAAAATTGCGCTACTTTTTAATTCATTATTGGATTTTGCGTATACAAATGAGATTAATCGTGATTAATCAGGGAAATCATGCGATTAATCGCGATTAAAACTTTTAATCGTTGCCCAGCCCTAATTTAGATATAAATTTGATATTCTATTTTATACTATTTTATTAATATTCTATTTTATTCTATCTTATACTATTTCTATTTTTATTTTATTTTTTTGGTTGAAATTACTGAGCATTGCTTAGAGAGCCAGCGACTGCTTCATGTTATCTCTGTGCATTTGACAATAAAAATCTTGAATCTTGAATCAAACCCTTATGACGAAGAAATGTAATTTTTTTTTTTGATAGTTTTACCACAAACTTTATTATATATAAATATGAATAAGGAGAAAGCCAACAAGACATATTGCACTTGAATTAAGATTGTGAACATATTGTGAATATAAGGGATATATGTAATCTACTAATTCAAGGAATCTCAGTCTGTCTGTGGGTGACTATTGTTCAAGGCCCAAGGAAAAGCAGTGTGTGTGGGATTTGAACACGTCACACTTTCAATATTTAAACAAATGTTGAATAAAAAGGAGACTCGTCAATGTAAGTGACGTTATTGATCATAAAAACATGAACGACTGATTCTCCACCTCAGGTTCTGTCGAGCTTCACTGAACTTTGAATAAACAGGTGAACATCTCTTTATGCAGCAGCAGGTCTTTATTGATGCTGTAGTTTAAAGTTTATACTGAATATCGTCCTTACAGATTTGTAATGTGATCATTCTTTATACATTTTGAGGTTTGGATTATCTCTGTAGAAACTGACTGTGATTTCCAGCGGTCTCTTCCTTACCTTGATAGATACTTATCAGGACCCATATTAGAAACGTCTTGAACGATAGAGGTCGACCCTGTGACAAAAAACAGAAGAACGAGACATAAAATGAATGTTATATCTTGGATTGTTCACCTTGTTTTCTGCTTTGTATCAATGAAACACATCACGCACCTTCAACAGATCTTTGTAAAGCTCCGGGTACAACATGGCCACCTCAGACTCCACGTCCTTGTCCAGCACCAGCGAGAAGACCGGGAACATGGTGTAGATGGTGGAGTAGCTGAAACAGACAAAGTGTTCTCAGTGTGGACGACACCAGATGAGGTTTCACACGTCTCATTGTTGGATTCATTACACATGCATCCGTCGTGCAGCCGACAGATTCAAACTTTCCCCTGCTCCGACTCAACACAGAGGAAATGCCACAGAGACGAATGCTCTGGTGATAAGTCACTGGAATTCAGAGTTTCATATCTTACCCGATAAGCAGAAATCCCTGGTAGAGAGGGACGGAGGCGAAGTAGAAGACGGAGGAGAAGACCGCCTGGGGACAAAAGAGAGGAACATGAAGAGACATTTATTCTTCTGTTCTTATTAAGATTCAAGATTCAAGATTTTTATTATCAAATGCACAACAATAACATGAAGCAGTCGCTGGCAATGAAAAGAAGAGTCACAGGCTCTCTTCTAGCAATGCTCAAAAATTACAACCCAAAAAATAAAATAGAACTAGTATAAAATAGAATATCAAAAGTTTAAAATAGAAAATAAAATGTATATATCTAAACTATATATATATACAGCTCAAGAGAAAAATAGAATAACGATAGTTAAATTTAACATATAGATGATGATGATGATGGGAGGGAACAGGGGCATCACTTTTCATATGCCACAGCAGAACAAACCAGATTTAAAGGAGGTGTAGTATTACAGTACAACATGAACCTGTCATGGTGACACAGACTTTTAAAGCCGACCACACTCTGACTCGTCGATCTGCTGAATCCCACATGAACCACAACGCCGCTGTGATCCTCACGCCGCCGCTACTGCACTGACCACTCCTGGCGTCCGTCCCCAGTCCACTCACGGGGGGGCCGACCCCGAACCAGACGCCCCCCCGAAACCAGACGGGTCCCAGCTGCGGCTGTGGTCGGCGTTAACGTGAGACATGTGGGGGACGGCGTCCCTGAAACCCCAAAGGGCCGCGATGCAGTGAGTCACGGGCCGTCCCTCCAGGGCGGGGGCGGAGCCTGGACTCGGACATGGGAACTGGACTGAGGAGTATGTGTGTGTGTGTGTGTGTGTGTGTGTGTGTGTGGGGTGGTCAGAAGGGCACCACGGGCCCACTCCTCTGAGTCATCGTGCGGCCCACCCATCCGTGACCACCCCTGGAACTTGTCCCTGCCTCGTTTCTCAATCCTCACATTTAGACTTTTAGGTGTTGTGGATAAACACAAACCAGACAAACAAATCCTCTGGACAGCGATTGTGTTGTAAATTTAGCTCAGTTTAAATGTGGAAAACTACAAAAACCGACTCTTCACTTTCAACACTGACTCACTCACATGCTCAGAGGAAAAGCTCCACATGTTTTATTCAACTGAATGAGTAAAACCTGTGTTTGCAGTGATTCCTCTTTATTTATGCATCATTACTCTGGTGCACAGGAATAAAAACCAGCTTTGTTAATAACTTGCAGGTCAAATCTGTGATGGTGCTGGAAAAAAGTTCTGTTGCAATTGATTTTTCCTCTTTCTTGTATAAGTCCGTTACAGAAGAGTTTAATATGGTTTAATGTTCCATGTTTTCTCGTGTTACAGTGTCGCTGTAGATTTAAATTAACCTTGTTTTTCTTAACAGAACAGAACAGAAAATGAAAGCTTTCGAAAGCCAATCTTACGTTGCATGTCAAATACTGATGTTTGCATGAATACACTTTTTCCTAATCCCTCTGTATCTCATATAAACGATCATTACAAACTGTGTTACCTCCACCGAGCTGAAGGATTTTAATGTTTTGACAGTTTTTCAGCCACTGAGCTGATTTCCACGGAACTTGGGGGAAGAACGGGCCAAGAAATTAATATTTCCCAGAGAACAATTCGTGGACCTCGATGAAAGAAATTTGGATGATTGATATACGAGTTTGTACAGATCTAATAGATTTCAACGTGGTTTCAGAAGGAAACTGTTCTGATGAGATGATTAGTTCCCGATGGACAGAAATATTCAGTAGCAATATTGAATAAACATCTGCTGTTTCTATGCTATAACACAGCACATTCATTAACACCACTGTTTTCATTTGTGCTCAGTGGTCTGAGTGGTTTTAGATGAGTTGAAATGCAGCAGCTGGAAGTGGATCATGTTTGTGTTGAACACTCTACCTGCATGGTGCTGATGCACAGACTCCGGTGGATCACAAACTGGCTGAGGGCCGCAGACCTCTTGTAGCTGTTCCTCCCGTGGACCATGAGGAGACGACCCAGATGTTTGAACTGAGTCACAGAGAAGTCCGCGGCCAAGGAGGCCTGCTTCCCTTCCTGTGGAGCACACAGAGGACAGTGAGGACAGTGAGGACAGTGAGGACACGTCGCTGCTGACCTGAGGAATCGGCCTTTCAGCGTCACTGGAACTCAAACTGATTTTACACTGACGCTCGGCCGAGTGGAAACTGAAATGAGGCTAAAAACACGTGAGGAGAAGAAGAAGAAGAAGAAGAAGAAGAAGAAGAAGAAGAAGAAGAAGAAGAAGAAGAAGAAGAAGAAGAAGAAGAAGAAGAAGAAGAAGAAGAAGAAGAAGAAGAAGAAGAAGAAGAAGAAGAAGAAGAAGAAGAAGAAGAAGAAGAAGAAGAAGAAGAAGAAGAAGAAGAAGAAGAAGAAGAAGAAGAAGAAGAAGAAGGAGAAGAAGGAGAAGAAGAAGAAGAAGTGTGGCTCAGGCCTGAGGTCTGTGGATTCTAAAACATCCTGGAAACACAAATACACTGAAGACACTGTTTTAATTCATATTAAATTAAAATTAAATTAAGTGTGGTAGCGACTAATTGGGCTTTTTATTATCTACTCATCAGTTCTTCATTCTAATCACAATTCTTGTATAATCACAATTATATTTCTAAATAGTTTGTTTGTTCTGAACAAGTACTCTTTAGGAAATAGTCACTTTTTAAGAGCAAGGAACCAAATAAATGTAAAAATAAAAGTGCTTTTAAAAAGGAAAACGAATTTAAGGTCAAACATGTAATCGCTGAAAGAAAATGTATAATAAATAAATAAAAAGATAAGTGTCAAAGGGGCCTTCAAGATTCTGTGTTGCCTAAATTATATATACACACACACACAGACACACATCAGTTCAGTAAATATGTCTGAGTTTTAAAAAGTCATCACGTTCCGCCCCTTCACAAAAAGTCCAATTATAATTTCCCCAAAATTTTAAAATCATACTAAAGATGCACGAGGTTCATGACTGAATTAAAATGATTAAATTTCACGTGTCCATGTTTGCAGGAAAGTCACAGAAAGAGATTCACGGGGCGGACGGATGAGAAACTCTTACTTTTGACTTGAGCTCAAACGCATCCTGTCATCGTTACTTCCTCAACTGAGACAATAGATCCTCATAAAGAGGAATCATCTGTGTGTGCACCCGTCCCTCTACACGTTTCTGAACGTGAGAGGGATCTTTACAGGAAACACACAGAGAGAAGCTGTGAGCTCGGCCCGTCGCTGGGAGGCCATGAGACGGAGAGAGTCTTACTTTTCCCTCCACTCCCACGCCACAGTCGGCTTCCTGGATCATGCTGACATCGTTTCCTCCGTCCCCTAAGAGAAAACAAGAGGCATGGAAGTGTCAGGATTCACATCAGTGACTCACCAATACAAACTGTTGGTCAAAGTATTGTGTGTGTGTGTGTGTGTGTGTGTGTGTTTGTGTGTGTGTGTTATGAGACACTCCCTGAATCTGGCCTGATTCAGAGATCAGAGCTGCAGCAAAGGAAGATAAAATGTCTGTTTGGAATTTACCAGATAAACGATAAAGATAAAGGCGCCGAGTGATGCAGCTTCATGAGAAACACTTTAAACATCACAATATTAAATAAACACGCAGATTCAGATTGAATTTATTGAGCTGTGTTCCACTGATCTGCAGGTACAACAAGAAGCATTGAGACTTATTCAATTATGGATTTGTTATATTTGTGGGAATCACTGATATCAAGCAGAGAGTTTTCTAACAAAATAAAATGACATGATTCTCTCATCAAAATGTGATTTTACTGAAACACAAGATCGTACAAGTACTTATTTACATTCCAGAGATGAGGTTATTAAAACCTTATCATACAGAAATTCAATAGAAGTTTGTTTAGTTAAGTTTTTTATGGTTTAACTACAAATTGTTTTATAAAAAACTAAATAACAAGTCAACACAAATACAACCAATTATATAGAACTTAAATTAAGACAATAGACCTTTCTTTAAGTAAAATTTAATAAAAGGTTTGATACTAACATGTCTGTGAAAGACTCATTTGGCCAATTGTTAACCAGCCGACCGATATACAGGTCACGTGGTCATGTGCAGCATTGAGACTTATTCAATTATTGATTTGTTATATTTGTGGGAATCATGGATATAATCCACAGGGTTTTGTAACAAACTTAAATTACATGATTCTCTCATCCAAATGTGATTTTACTATAAAGCAAGATCGTTGTCAAATACTTGTGTAATAGAAGTTTATTTAGTTAAGTTTTTTATGTTTTAACTACAAATTGTATTAGAAAAAACTAAATAATAAGTTAAGACAGATGCAACCAAATATATAGAACTTAAATTAAGACAATAGACTTTTCTTTAAGTAAAATATAAACCTAAATTGCATTGTTTCCTCTGCTAAATGAAAGGTTTGATACTAACATGTCTGTGAAAGACTCATATCGGCTAATTTTTATATAGGTCGCGTGGTCATGTGGTTGTGTGCTGCTGCAGGGACATGTTCTATAAGTTCTGCTGCGGAAATCATGTGCTTTTGTTCACAATGTGCATTAAAACATTTAAATCAGATGAGCAGAATAAAGTGACAGGGACACTGAGGAGGATATAGATGAAGTATAACGTTAACAATCAGGACAGAAGCTGCTGGCCGGTTCCCGACTCACCCACAGCGCAGGTGAGTTTGCTGGTTCTCTCCTGCAGCAGCCGCACGATCTGGGCCTTCTGAGTGGGGGTGCAGCGGCAGCAGACCACCGCCGGACACTGACACGCCAGCTCCATGAACTCGTACTCGTAGTATTTCAGACAAACCTGCGACGGACGGATCAGAACAAACACGGGTGAGAAGCTTCAGGCCACCGCACGTAGCTGAGGTCAGCTGTTCCACCGACTTACAGTTCCCCCCCCTGCTGCAGCTCAGGGAGAGTCTAACCACAGAGACCACTTCCAGACGTCCTCCACTCGCAGATATGATCGTGCATCACACAGAAAATATATATATGTCGGCGTTTCATAAGGAGCGTTAAATCAGTGGGAGGAGGGTTAGACACACACACACACACACACACACACACACACACACACACACACACACAGACACACACACACAGTCCTCACCTCAAGCGAGTCCCCAGATATCACCAGAGCGCAGTCGTGTTTTCTCCTGAAGGCGTTGAGCTCCAGGTGGGCCTCCCCCCGGGTTGTCACCTGTGAGACAGTGGAAACCACATTCATCTTTGCACACGTATGAAAGCACAGACCCACACACAGACACACACAGACACACACACAGACACACACACACAGAAGAGAGAGCGACTCCACACAAAGACGTATCAGGGACGACAATCTGTCAACGTCCTGATCGCTATCAGAAGAATCAGCTGCAGCAAAGACAAACGACTGAATATCTGCCAGACGTCCGACTAGTGAACGATTAACTGCTCTGATAACACGTCTCAGTGTTTTTTTATTACAACGGGACTTCAGTTAACAGCATGTTGTAAAGTTATACGAGTTCATAATCAAATCATTAAGATTCTACGGGGAATTAGTGAGAAGATAAAATTGAATTATCCCCTTTTTTATGCATACAAACGTTCACTATTAAATATTATTGTGAAGAAATTCAAGTAAATCATGTGTAGTTACATCAATGTGCACAAGAAAGCTACAACTACATTTATTTGTAGAGCTATATGGACATTTATTAAAGTTTCCCTGTTTGTATATTGTATGTTTAGTTCTTTGTTCCTTATCTTATCTTGTTGTTAATCTGAACTGAGATGGGAACCTGGGATGTGGGAAACTGAGGTTCCTCACAATTTTCTGTCAGTTTCAAATATAGATTTCTACAAACGTTCCAGAAATGCGGCTCTGACGAGTCCCAGGTGTTAATCTGTCAACGCCAGTTATTGCTCCGGTGTGAAAATCCTTCAGCCGCTGACTATTCCTACGTCAGTCCCGATCAGGCTGCTGGTGGCCACCAGGAAACTAATCCAGATGTGTATGTGCAACCGGCCCAGTCAGCACTCCCCCCCCCCCCCCCCACCCCCCCCAGTCCACTGGGACAGAGGTTTTCAAGCCGTGCCAACCATTGTTTTCCTCTTCCAGTAACCGCAGTTGTGCGCAAGTTGTAACCTTCCTACATGGCAGGCGCTCCTGCTGCTCTGGCGCGGATCCAGAGAGGAAGGCCGAAGGGGGGTGGAGGGGGGTGGGGGGGTGGGGGGGACTATCAAAGCGACGAGAGAGCCTGAAACCTGAAAAACAAATTAGGAAGTGAAGCCCTCTGCATGTTCCCTGTGGGAGTGGTTCAGCTGGTTTCTCTGTGAGAGGCTGGGATGCTTTCTCTGGTGGGAGGTGATTTATTCAGCTGTGGATTCTGCAGCTCGGCCTGCGTGCGTAGCCGTGTGGCGCCGAAACGACCACGAGCAAACGGGCCGCGGCCGCACGGAAGATGGATGCCCGTGGGGTCGAGGGAGTCAGGGACTGAACTGCGATGAACTGAAAACCTTGTTACACGCAGACAGACAGGAAGTCACTCACCGGCCTGAAGGTGTGGATGTCCTGGTTGCGGGTGATCAGATGAGCGTTCTTCGCCGTGCACGTGGCGGTTTCCAGCTTGTCTCCGGTCAGCATCCACACCTGCAACACATCAGGAAGAGAATTCATGGGTTTATAAGATGCACTGATGTTCTGAGTCAGAGACACAGCATTGGAAAACAGTATTTGGAAGGTTCAGGCTTTCTGTGGACAGAATAGTCTGAAATGAAAACTTTGAGTTACAAGGACACAGTTTGTGGAAAGTTACACTATTGATTTCAATTTTAAATGTATTAAGCAGATGAAATTATTATTTTTACCTTCACTGTTCTGCGTGGGGGGGGGGATATATTTACAATCATAGAAACTGAGCAAATTCCCCTCAGACTATCAATTTTATTTTGAGTGAACTGAACTTTTAAATACAGAACAAATGGGACCATGAGTTACAAATCAGCTTTTATGATTCTCCAAACCAAATGTCTCCATAAAAATGTGGTAATATATTTGACTGACCCCCTGAAGTTTGCCAACCAGCTTCCAATTAAAATCTCACTATAATTAATTCCAATTTACTTTAATGAGGCACTTGAATGGGTTTTCTTTACACGGACAGATATGAAAAACATAACAACCTGTCTGGTTTCTATGTTTTGTGTTTTCAATGTGTTGCTGCTGTGAGCATGAGGCCATCACTCATCCGGCTGCAAACCTTAATGCCTGCGTTGCGTAGGATCTCCAGGGTGGGCCGCACGTCGGCCTGGAGCTGGTCCTCCACCCCCGTCAGACACAGCAGCTCCATCTCCATCTCCAGGCTCTCAATCACCGTGGCCACCTTCAGAGAGCGGTCATGCACGCTGAGCTTGGCCTGGACGTAGCGCGCCTGGGGGACGCAGCCGAGGGACGGGAAGAGTTTAAATGAGGTAAAATCATTGCAAGACAAAACAGACGGAGAGAAAGGGCCAAGAATAGAAGGAGAAAGTATAAATATGGCCACCAGCTGTGGTGGATAAATGAAAACACAGGGAGAAGAACTGCACAACATCCAACACACGACATCAAAACATGTACTGAAACCCTCCATACAGAATATCATAAGTTCCAGTTTAATATAAACCCTGAGAACCACGACGTGTTTAAAGAGCTGGAGGTTCAGAACAGACATGATCAACTGGTTCGAGCCCAGTTTCAAGGGTTCCAGCTCCGGGGCAATTTTTGAGAGTGAGATAAAGCAAAAAATAATCCGAGTGTGACTCACGCAGGAACACAAACTCTGTGCGTGACTCAGCCGGTGAGTCACTGCTGCCCACCCGCTCGGCTCACACAATTATACGCTTCAGTAACGGGCCTGGGGACGAAGCCTGCAGGGGAGACGGCCCTGCCTTGCTCAGACAATGGCCCGGGTGGGTGTGGTGTGGGGGGGTGTACAGGCCAGGAGTGGTGGTGGAGGTCAGAGGTCACTCCAATGACCCAACAACACCCTTTGACATTTGGAAATAAATATCCTTCTGCTACAGATTTCAAGAGCATTGAGAGAAACACAAGTGCAACACCTCTTATTTCTGTGGTTTACAAGCTGAAATGATTTAACTACACAATAAACCAAAGACACACAATCCCTCAGCCGAGCCTCAGATCGCTCACCTCGAAATCCTGATACTGCTCCTCCGTCAGGGACTTCTTGGAGACCACCAGGACCCTCAGCCCTTCCCTCGCCATGTTCCCACACTTGAGAACAGAGAGAACGATCTGGAGTCAGCAGGTCACAGCATTAGAACCATGGAGATTTGTGAAAAAGGAGGGAAACCCACCTCCTCCTCCAGCCAGTCGTTGTACTGGACGATGCCGGCCATCACCACGTCAGCGCCCTTCATGTAGAAGGTGATCTCCCCCGTGGATTCATCCTGCAAAACAAATCCTCTCCGTTCACTCAGTGTGAGACAGGAACAACCTGACAAACCCCGACATGAGATCCACGAGTTCGCTTCCCTGAGAAGAGAATTTCCACTCGATTTCTGTGTTGCCTAGAAATGCGTAACTTATTTTGATATTCACAGAGTTTGGCTTGAAAATATTATCGCGAGGAAGTCGGGTTTCAAGATCCCAGGCTTCCTGAGTCACGATCCAGCCAACACAAACAAAGTTAGTCATCGGACTTAGTCAGAGGTCGCTGTAAGGTAACGTTTTCCTCAGATAATATCCTATCAAATAAATATGTTTGGGGGGTTTTTCATGTGAAAGTCAGTGACGAGAACTGAGCAGCATCATAGTTACAACCACTGACCATAACGGAAAATAACTGAATTACATTATCTTTCAGATGAATGCCTCTTATTGTGAAAGACACCTATATCCTATAATAACTATATATACTGCAATTTGGTATACTACAATGATTTTATACATATTGCACCTACCTATATAATTAAAAAAAGCTACACATGCAAATGTGTATAAGTGTATATGTCCATATTCTTAATGCACAAATAAAGTTTTTACATCCTGTGCTGCAGAACTTTACTAAAGTCTGTTCCTCTACAAGTAATATTTCCAATCTGGAGTGAAAAGTGTATATTATGTACATAATCTCTGCATTTTTGTTCAATTCAATATTATATTTTACTGCCTATTTTATTTCCCCTGGTGTGAGATCAATAAAGTTCTTATTTTTAAAATCAAAAACAGCTCATAAAGGCTAATGCATGACTGTGCTACTGTGGAGGAATCCCTGTGGCTCTCACCCGCACGATGATGCCCATCCTCTTGCTCTCATAGGTGAAGGGGAATATCTGCAGGATGGTGAAGTTCAGGATTTGGCCAGTAGGGGTCCGCAGCTGCATGGAGGACTGGTCTCGTCCCACCAGTGTGAGCCCGACACTCTCAGTCCACTGCACCAGCGACACCTATCAACACAGGGGAGACGATGGTGGATGATGTTTAAAATAATATATACACACCTATAGATAAAGGAGGTAAAGACGAACAGTTGTTGTTGCTTTTATAATATTAACATCGTTTAAGAAGAGAGACGAGTGACCGCTGCTCTGGTTTCTATTATTCCCATGAAGGAGCCATCATGTCGATATGATGTTCCATTCCATGGATCACACAGAAAGCAGCGGAGACACTTTGGAGGAGAACATTCGGTCAGAAAGCTCAGTCGACATTTAGCTTCAAATCAATAACTCCAGCGTTTTCCAGCACTCACAGATATCGATCCATAAACTGAAGGAGACGTTTGTGAAGTGAAAATATTGTTCCTGCTTGATTCTTCCTGAACGACAGATGACATCCATTAGTACAATGTGTGTGTGTGTGTGTGTGTGTGTTTGGGGGGGGGAGGATTGCCCAATAACTTCCAGACCAGAAGCCATAATCACATGACCACTTCATCATCCAAGTTCTGACAGAGCTAATAGCCGAGAGGCCAAACGGACGCACAGGAGAGAAGCCAACAAAGATTCTCATGTTCCAACTTTTAGAAACCGCAGGATTTGTGTTTCCCGACATTTCTTATTTTTGGAAATTTCATGAGCACGTCGTCTGGCGATGCTCTTTAACTCTCACTACCGTAAAGGTTTGTCATCCAGGTTGGGAAATAAGAAGATGGTGCTTAGTCACGGCCTAGAAGTAATTGCTGTGTGTGTGTGTGTGTGTGTAAGGGGGGGGGGGGGATTCAAGGATCCGGTGTCTGCCACGACAGCACCACCTTGTACCAGCAGCATCTGGCTCGGCCGTAGACTTATGACTGGGCTGATAATGCTGCGTCCAGCGGCCTTGACTCAGAACCACCACGGAGAGGACCTGTTTGTTTTAGGAGCTGAAAGGCAAAGTGATTCAGATATCACATTTCATTTTGTGAATCACACAAACTCTCATCGTCGGATGACTTGTTGGTTGTTTGTCGGCAGGTTGAGCAAAAACTACAGAGTGGATTTCCCACAAAACTTAGCGGGGGGGTGGGACATGGGCTTTACCAAAGAACTAATTCATTTTTAATAGAAAGAGGGAGATCCAGGAAGTCTATTTCTCCTTTAATGACATTGCGAGATAAGAGAATTTATCAAGAATTTCCCAGACTTCCCAGGGAATAATTAATGGATCATACATCAGTAATTAAAAAAAATCTGGAATATCTAGGACACTGATATCTATAAGTATCTATATCTATATTCTTCGCAGAGGTTTTATTACCGATACCAAAATGAACACACAACAACTTTTCCTTCTTCTGCATGTGGACGATCTCCAAAAAGTGAAAACCACAGAGAAAGAGAGTTACTGATGTGGTGAAACCCATGTATTCAACAGTCACTGCCATTGTGTCGCAGCCAAAACCCAAAACCTATATTAAGACTTCCTGAAAAACCAGCAAACACAAACTGAATCTCTGTCTGGGGTTGAGAGGAACAAGTCCAGTGCTGCTTCTCTCAGGGCTCAGCAAGTCAGAGAACTTCATCTAAACTCTAATTCAACAGCTGCACCGATACAGAGCCCAGTTGTTTAATCCCTGCGTGTACACAGGGTTCTATTAATGTGTACTATCAAAGAGGAAATTCAAAAGGGGACAAGTGCAATGGGCTGTGAGGCACATTAAGGAAATCCGTATTTACACCGAGAGGAAACTGATCGAGTTGAGTTTCACATCCTCTTCCTAACGTTTCAAAGAATTCACTCTGATTAAGGACATAGCATGTGGAATGTTCCACTTTATGGAAGAAAGACACGTCGAGAATTAAATGAATGTCTCCGTCTTGAGATCGGAAGCCTGTTCTCCCGTCTGCGTTTCCCTGTTTGGCCTTGAGAAAATTATGTTTAGGTCGATGAAGTGTACATTTCCCTTCAGCTCAGAGTGAGATGTGTTTCAAACTAAAGGTCTTTGGCTGTGTGGGGTTTTATTTACGTTCATCACCTGACGGAAATATTTCAGCTCTTTGTTTTATAAATGTGGGAAACGTTCAAGGGTCCGTTTCCACACACACAGAAAAAAAAAGAATCAAAAAAAGCACAATAAATTATTGTTTTGGTTCTGATTGTAGTTGCAAACCATTTTGATTTAATTTACTTCCTTCTTATTGTTTAATGCATTTTAATAATATACCTGCAGAGAGGGAGAGGGAGAGAGAGATTTTGCTCTATTGAGTTTAAAATGACTCGTTTCTTCCTCATTGAAAAATCCAGGATCTTTGAAAATTTGACTATTTTTTCCATTTTCAGAAGTTTTAGTTGATATACTTCGTGATGTTTTACTTCCGTGAAAAAGTATTTTTCCAATATTTGTGTACTCAAGACTTAAAATTTCCATATCACATTTGTGTAAGTTGCAAATCAGAAATTTTCTCTTTCAGCAAAAAAATTTAAAAGCAGCAAGGTAAAGGTGAAGCAAAGTCATAAAACAACAAAAAACTAAACATATTTTGGACTGAACAGGTACTTTAAAGTCCTTTATGAACCATTTGATGATTTAAAGACAAATATAAATCCCATAAATCTCATCCGCCCTGTAGGTTTTGAAAGCTGCATGTCATATTTCTGCATCAACAATCAAACTGTATTAATGTGGATTGGTTCTGTGTGGCATCAAACCACTTTTTGTAATTACTAACCATTTCGATTTAATTTACTTCCTTCTTATTGTTTAAAGCATTTTAATAGTATACCTGCAGAGAGAGAGGGAGAGAGAGAGAGAGAGAGATTTGGCTCTATTGAATTTGAAATGACTCGTTTCTTCCTCATTAAAAAATCCAGGATCTTTGAAAATGTGACTATTTTTTCCATTTCAGAAGTTTTAGTGAATATTCTTTGTGATGTTTTACTTCCATAAAAAGTATTTTTCCGATTTTTGTCTACTCAAGACTCTAAATTTCCACGTAACATTTGTGTAAGTTGTAAATCAGACATTTTCTCTTTCACCAAAAATAATTAAAAGCAGCAAGGTAAAGGTGAAGCAAAGTCGTAAAACAACAAAAAACTAAACATATTTTGGACTAACAGGTACTTTAAAGTCCATCATTAAACCATTTGATGATTTAAAGACAAATATAAATCCCATAAATCCCATCAGCCCTGTAGGTTTTGAAAGCTGCATGTCATATTTCTGTGGAATCAAACCTCATCGGGGCTGGACGCCTGGTAGACCCTGCACGTGTCCTCGTAGTGCTGCTCCGCCTCCGCCTGGTCCGTCACGCCGTTGGACTCGTACACCGGGGTCACGTTGTGCACCAGGGCGATGGCCTTCACCGCCTCGTGAACCCTGCTGATGATGGTCTTGCGGACCTTGGTGGCGGCCGGAGCCCGGGAGGCTGGAAGGTCGTGGGCGGGCTGAGGACAAATCACAGAGGGCGACGTGAGAGGAATCTGAAAAGAGCTGTGACACTCGCCAAAGAGAAGAAGCCGAGGGAGAAACTCAAAGTGAAGAATGATCGTTTGGTTTTTACATGTGTTGCAGTTTAGGTTCCTGTCTTTCTCCATCACTACTTTATCTTGCCTCCTTTTCCTCTAGTTATTATGATCGATAATAAATACCATTTTGGTTTATACACCAAGACACAGAAGCACACAATAGGCTAATTGGAAAACGTGTATCTTTAAGTTTGAGAAACCAGTTGCTGAACCAAACCCAGCTTCACTCACGGCTGTGACAGTGGCTCGTAAACAGAACCAGATGTGCAAAAGAAAAACATGAGGAATTTGCTTTTGCATTGTGAACCTTTGCTATTTTTAGAGAGCCGTGCGTTCCAGGGGTTAATGGCGGCGTCATTAAAGAAGTCCGGTCAGTGCTTCGCTCGTGGGCTAATCCTGTTTCCTGCTTGGCTAACCTCTGGTGTCAGAGGGGACAAAGAGTGTCATCTGAGGACAGGAAGCATTCAGCCAAACAATAATCACAAACTCATACGTTTCTTAAAACAATGTCCAGGTCTGTTTGCTTTACTCTTTCCCAAACTGTGGGAATTTCAATCTTTTGTTTTCTAAATCTTGTTGTGAATGGATTTGTTTCATTTCTTCTCGCATCTTTTTTTTTTGTTGTTGTACCTGTGTGTAGGCGCTGAACACGTGGCTCTGCACTTCATCCATCGAGTCCATCCCATAGGCCACAGTTCCCAGGTGCAGCCGCCGGAACACCATCTCATTCTGGGTGAGAGTCCCTGGAAAAGATCACATTACAAATTACATTTCGTTGCAAAATATAAAAGAATTCCCACATTTTTGCATAATTTCTAACAGCACAAAATAAATAAGGACATGGTGCTTTAGATTATGGGCTTTAAAGATAATATTGGGAACTAATACTTCTCATCGATAAAGCTGCTGTTTGACATGTGCTGAACTCCGGGTTAATCTCCTGCAATTATCCAGAAGAGGCTCTCTGTGAGAACGCAAATGTTCTCCTGAGATTTCTGTGTTTCTGTGAACCAGATAATCTCCTGCTGTGTTCTTAGTGTGTGAAAGAAAAACTCCTGAGAGGGTCCGGACCCGATCGTACCGGACCCTCTCAGGAGTTCACGAAAAAACGGCTTCAAAGTTTTCCTGCACCGATCTCACTCGTAGGGATTTACAGACATTAATCACAGATAGTGTTTGAAGAACTGTGTCACTCCACACAACCTCTGTATCCTCACACTCACTTTAAAAGCATTTTCAAGACCTCGTGCCCCCCCCCCCCCGGCCTTATCACACTGTGGATGAGGAAATGGCCGATCAGTTAATTGGGCACGAGGGCTGTAAATCTGACATGCAGCGCCTTGCGTCTGAGGAGAAGCACTGATGGAGGTAAAGGTGTGAATTAATGAGAGACTAAAGGCTTTTCTTTTCTTTTTTATGATTTAAGGGGCCAATAAGTAACAGCTCACCCCCCCCCACCCACCCACCCCAGGACAGGAAACAACTTAAGTCTGTCCAACTGGACCAATCCCACTCGTAGGAAACACTACAGCGCAGGTATTTTCTTTCTTCATGTCCCGTTTTGGTTTAAGTCCGCTTTACTCCCATGTTTGATTGCATGCATTCACACACGAGTCTTGCATTTGGACTTTTGAATCTAATTTAATTGCTTTCATAATTGTCATAATAATATAATATGTCATTTGGTTGTAGGTTTGCACGACGACATTTTCTGATTTTGTTTTTCTCTTCATTTCTGTTGCATTTTTATGATTTTAAGTAAAATCATAAAAATGCAACAGAATTTACTTTATGATTTAAGTAAATTCTTCTGATTTAGCGGTTAGAGAGCTAAACCCTCAGCTCTCTAACCGCTCGGTTGAGAATCCCACCCTCGGTCGGACCTGTTTTGTCGGTCAGCAGGTAGGAGATGCGTCCCAGCTGCTCCGGGATGGTGCTCGCCCTCACCAGCGTCCCGGGGATCTTGGAGTCTTTCTTAATCATCCAGCTGAAAACCATCTTTCCCATGTCCAGATTGACACGCAAGCTGCGTCCAATCAGAAACAAACACAAATCAATGTACTGCTCTTTTAAGCTGTGAACTCATAGAAACAATACTGGAAGGTGACGGATCGTTGAATCGCACCTGATGGGCACGATGTGCGAGAAGAGCAGCAGGAAGCGGAAGATCTGGAGATACCAGCGGCCGGCGAAGTGCTGGAGGGCGACCATGACCAGAGAGACCAGGACCAGGGCCACGAACAGGATCTTAGTCAAGCAGTTCACCTCCAGGTCAAACAAACCAACCTGTCATGGGCAACAGAGGTTATACATGACATGCAGGTCAAATAATGCTACACATCTATTTATGTAGATCTTAAAATCTGCAAATGTGCAAATTAAAACGAGCGAATGATTGTTTCCAGCACCACTGTACCTTGTGCCTCGGGTTGGAGGTGTTCATGACGCTGCGCAGCTCCTTTCCTGTGTAAATCACAACCCCCACCACTGTGCCTGCCGGGGGGGGGGGGGACCAAAGAGGTAAATGCTTCAGGCCAATATCATCCAGGAGCGACGTGTACATACAATATGTCAGAACGATGTTTCCCAGACTCATAATCAGTGATGTGTAGACTTTTCTAAATGAAGAATGTCATTTTGGAATATAGGATTTACACACAGGTGTCCAACTAACTGATTCATAGATAACACATGTAAGACGTGTGGCCTGTGGGAGAAGAACACGTTCTCCAGCATCGGGCGGAGCTGCCCTGGAGCGAGTTCCAGCTCTGGAAGCTAAGAGGGGAGGTCCTGGTTACTTCTTTAGGGTCTTAGTGGCGTCTCAATCCCCGGACAGATATTTACCAGAGGCAACAACGGTGCTGGCCCACAGCGTGTTCTCGATGCTCAGGCTCTCGTTGACGGGGGGATCTCCATCTTCCTGTAACGGTTGATACCACACAATGAGGGTGGGGGGACTGATCGTCTACTCAATTTGTCTTTGTTGTGTTTGTTCTGCAAAGGAGTGTTCAACAGACACGATAATCGTTTCTATATAACGACATTCCCGGCTCCCTCTGTCTGTTTTAAGTGAGTTTAGGGATTAAGTTCTCCATCACTAACACGGTTTTCTGTCAGTTAGGATTCCAGCAAGGCCACGTGTAAAACAGGTGTTGATATAAATATTATTTGAACTAACACTGACTCCAACGTCTTTTGAAGTGCAGACTGTGCTTTATGTTTTATGGATGTTCTCAGCTATTAGAAGGCAGAGACTGTAACATGAAGAATTAAAAACATCTATTTAGATCCAGGTCATCTACCTCCGGGATTTCTAACACTTCTCAGCTGCCGTGTTCATGATGCTACCGTACCATATAGGAGTTTACATTTCAATAAAAGTGATGCTATGTTTTGTCCAGGCTGAAGGAAAGCTTGCAAATTAAAAAGAGAGATGCACAGATATGAGTTTGTGGATAGTTTCTTATTCTGTTTGTTTTCTCCAAGTTCTGCTGCGTGTTGTAATATCCAACATGCACAAGCTTCCATGTTCACTCCATAGAAAACATAATAAGGTCGATATTCAAGCATATTAAAGGAGTTCAAATAAATAACACAAATAGTTATGTGTTCACTCACCCTGGTAAAAGTTCCAATAAAGTTATGGATGTCGATATTCGGCTCTTCGGCGTAAACATAGGATCTGATTTGGAGAAGGTCCTGGAACACATATAAAAATCATTATTAAACCATATCACATGACATATTACATACAGAAACCGGCATCCAGCTTTAAATCAACATTTACAAATTGTGTCTCAGCATTGTTTGCTCTGTTGAGAACTTCTGCCTGAGGCCATAAACTGCTATGAGGTATTCAAAATAAAAAATAAATATTCTTGTTTGACAAATATACCAGTTGCATTAGTTTTTGCTAATATGTAAATCCTGAGAGCCTAAAACAAGATAAACATACTCAGGCTCGATGGCGTGAACTGAGAACAAAGCTTTAACGACAATAAGCAAATTATATTTGTCACATTTTATTTGCATTCAGACGGTTTCAAGCCTTCATCTGTTTGCTTCTCTCCCTCGTTCTCTGATCACACAGATAATGTTTGACTCTTTCTGTCATAAGATAAGTGAACATAACTGAAACACAGCTCCATTAAAACCACATGTTAATGGAGCTGTCACTTCCAGATACAATCCTGATTTCATAACCAGGACCACAAATTAAACAGCTGTGCTTTGATTTTAACTGACATTTCAATACAAATTCACACGTTAACGACAGAATATATATTTCTTATTTTCTTATTTCAGCTGTGTTCGTATCCATTACTTCTATTCAGAATCAGAATCAGAATTCTTTTATTTGCCACGTATGTTTGCACATACAGGAAATTGCCTTGGTGTCATTGGTGCACTACTTTTGAACATAAAACAACAATATAAAAAACAACAATATATAAGAAATAGAATAAAATAAAGTATATACATATATACAGTAACAGAGTAACGGAGTTATGGGCACGTGCTGTGCGAAGGTGCAGAGATTGGTGATAGTGCCAGTAATATATAAGTTATAAATTATAAATTATGTGCAGGGGGTGGGGTTATCAATTTATCGGATCGTTATTATCTTGATTCATCATTCGTTTAATAAAAATCTTTAAAGTGTCTTGATCGAAACGAAGATATTCAACTGAATCTCACAGACGACAATGAAAACAAAGAAATATTAAAAAAACTGAATCAATGATAAATGCCTCAAACAAACAATAACTAACAAAATAGTTTTCTGTTGATGGACCGATAATCAGCTTTAAGCCAGTAATGGTGATTATTAGACATTTATTAAATATAAAAAATCAGCAATGCCACCTCATCTCTTTGTGACAGCAGCTTTACGTCCAGATTGACAGTTTGTGTGGAAGCGGTGTTTGCGTTATAGTTTTGCATTTTACAGTGACATCTTTCCCCCGAGGCTACGAGGCTGACAAGTAACATGTGTTTCTTTTGTTTGACAAACATGGCTGTTTTTTTATTCTTATTAGATCCTGAATCCTGAGGCATAGACTGCTTATCGTTAGAAAAACAGGAGAGCAGGAGGCGACAGGAGCAGGGGAAGTGTGACAAGCAGCAGTTCGAGTTTGAGTGAGACTCGATTAATTGACTGTAATTGTTGATGTTGTGTTATTCTTCTTTACTGTTGTTTTATCCTCTTGTGAAGTGGTTTGTAACCTTGTTAAGAACAGTGCTATACAAATAAGGCTTATTGTTATTATTATTGCTGAAATCAACTATCCGTTATTATAGAACAATCTGCTGATTAATCGTTGAGTCTATAATGTGCCATTTAAGTTTTCAAAGCCCAAATAGATAGATAGATAGATAGATAGATAGATAGATAGATAGATAGATAGATAGATAGATAGATAGATAGATAGATAGATAGATAGATAGATAGATAGATAGATAGATAGATAGATAGATAGATAGATAGATAGATTACTTTATTCATCCCCGAAGGGAAATTAAGTCGTCATAGCAGCCGGTATATTTGAATACAATAAAATACAATACAATAGAAAAAAAAATATTGAGGTAGAAAGAATAAAAACAGAAACACAAGATAAATAGGTAGATAAGCTGCAGTGGCAAGATGATGGTAATAGTACTGATGATATGATGGTAATGTTATTGTTAGACAGTATATAAAAATAGTACAGTATATATAGTATATAATAAAACATAATTTATATTTATATATGATAGTAATTATACCAATATAATAGCAGTATATAGTAATAATGGCAGCAACAGTATCAATAATAATAATAGTAAATATAATAATAATAATGTGTACACATGTATAAATATGTGTATATAGACTTATATATACAAAGAATACACAGAGAGTATGATATAATATATGATATATAGTAGAGGTATAAATATAAATATAATTTGACCCGTCCAGATGTGGAAATTACTCCAGAATTCAATATCATAAATACACAGTGTTGCAACTTTCCCTTTTGGCCCGACTACCTCTCCTCCATCTCATAATTCATGACTCACGGCAGCGGTCGGCAGCCTCTGCGTACAGGCCACCGGGAGGCGCAGTTTCCAGTCCGTCTCTCCGTCCAGCTGGTCAGTCCTCAGGAAGCAGGAGCCTGGAAGAGAGAGAGAGAGGACAAGCTGCTCCTGAGGCCAGGAGGAAACACACTTACCCCTAGAGGGCAACAACACACAGGCTGAGTGCCACAAAGAGACTCATTATCTGGATGCTGGGTGATTGGCACCGAATCTACTTATTCATACTTCAGTACATATCGAAGGCTTCATGTCCTCAGTGGTTCTGATTTGTGAATAACCACATTTAAATGGGCTTGGAAACACATGTGACCCGGAGTCGCACGTGAATCAGCAGCTTCTGAAAGGAACCTGGCTGCAGAAGACTTGTGGGATCAAGCCAGGGCAGAAGTGGAGGCATCCAGCGAAGCCCATCCCCCCCCCCAGCCAGCCAGCCTGCGTGCGTCATCCTGGCCTAGGCTCTTCATAATTGACCTAATGGCCTCCACATGGAAGAGAGATAACCAAGCACTATTTCCAGTAAAACAAAGCTGTTGTTTTTCCCCTCCCCCGACAGGAAGACGCAAACCAAAACACGCATGTAGCTTCTCTCTCACACGGTCACGTTTGTTTATCTGGAGGCTGAAAATAAAAAAAAGGTATTTGAAATGTGCTGTGACTCAGTGGAGGCCTTTTTTGAATTGACTTGTTTGTATTTTGTATATTTGCAAATACACAAAACAACGCAACTCTCCACGCCGGTGTCATCACTCGCGAATCTCCTTCTAATCCGTATTTGATTATTCAGATGAGGACGCCTCCTCCTCATGTCTCCCGTCTTCTCTTTGCATTTGATTTTTCGGGTGTGCCCCAGATTTTCGTCTCATTAATTTCCTCCTCATTTGAAAGACAAAATTGGCGCTAGACAAAGAGAGAACATTATTATCTACAATGCTCATCTCACTATTAAATGCAGATGGCAATTCTCCCTCCCACCCACACACACCGAGCTTTGAGTGATAGTTTAGCACTGGACCCGATTGCAATTTAGACCTTGGAGGACTTCCTGTCCCGGCTCAGGGCTAATCCCTGCACCTCAGCGCCTTTTTTAAACAAGTCATTTCCCCAGGCAGCGCGCCAGCCAGCCAGGCAGCCAGTCTGTTGTGGAGATCTGGATGAATGACCAGCAGATGTTTACCATTTCTTTCAGAGGTCCTTAAAAAGATCATGTCAGCAGGAACACGCTGGTTCTACAAAGAAAAGGGCAGAAAGAAAAACATGAGTCCCTGATCCCGCTCTCCTCCTCCTCCTCCTCCTCCTCTTCTTCTCTTTTAACCGTGGCAAAGTTAAGACTTTTTTGCTTTTCATGTGCCACATTACCAACAGCCAGCCAGTCACAATAATAAGCTCCTGCAGCACAAATCATCCTGTCGTGGCCCGAGCAGGACCCTGACCAGGTTTTACTCCCTCTCTGACCCGGCCCCTCCACCGCTCTGGTCCCCCAACAGTTTATGGATTATTGCTAAGTGGTCGATAGTCTAATAAAGATGTATTATGACTCCTTGAAATGCAGGTTAATTTAAAAATTCCACAGCTTTCCCCTTTGTCAGCTACTGGTTTCACCTCCGCTCGAGTGTCTCCCTGAATTGTGAGCCACATAACTCTGAGTCACTCAGTCATATTAGTGAAACGTGTGGGACAACATGTGTGACCTTTCCTTCAGCTACGGTGAAATGAGTGATTCAGGGAGAAGCCCTCGCTCGGAAACTGAACACAGGGCTGGCTTCTCGTATTTCAAGCACTGAGATCTCAGAGAATCCACTCGCCAAAAAACACAGATTCACCCTCACAGCTCAAACTAACTTATGAACAAACCCATAAACTTAAAAAATATATATATACATCAATAAATAGTACTTAATTGAATTTGTGTCCAGGATCTAATTGAAGGTATTTTAGGTTCATGTCTACAGTGAATGCATCGAGGTTGACAGGCTGAAGCTGGAGCATTGATCACAAGATTACAAAATCTTTACTAACTCCTTTCACCTCAGTCACCACCGGAGCACAGAAGATTAACAGCCCCCCTCATTATCCACTCTCATATAAACGGAAACTTGACAGTCCTTAAAAACGCAAAAGCAAAAAAAAAAGGCAAAACTAGTCACAGATGTGGATGAAGCAATCTGCAACGAACCTTCTCCACGATTATAAGGTCTCCCACTTGAATTCCACTGCTCTTCACCTTCACTGTACCTGGAACACAGAAAAAAAACATTTGGTTAATTTACAAGTTAAAGATTATATCAGACCTTCAAATGAATCAATCGTTTTGGTTAAAATTCTCAATAAACAGACTGAACACAGACTTTTAAAGCAGTGGAATTTAATAATTCTTCTTCTACTGGTTTTAAAATAAAGTTTAATGTTGTTTTTTTAATCAAACATATACTTTACATATAATACACTATACATATACATCTACTAATGTCTCCTCTGGGTGAACCCATGTGTCACCAGCCCAGTAATTTTCCATGCAGATTGGTAGGAATGCTCGGGAAGCTGAGCCTTTTCTCTCCTTCCATTTGGAACCGACGGGCAAAATTGTTTGGAAGAGATCACCGACCCTTGACCTTTCGTGGTGACCCCTGGGCTTTGCATATGTGAGACATTAAAGCACATTAATATTGCTATTGCAATAGGGGTTTGAGGGACTTCACAGCAGCGCTCGGCTCTATTTGTGCAATAAAATCTATTTTCCAGAATAAAAGATCAACAAAGAAAAACTCTGCTTCAGGTCAGAGCTCTCAGAAACAAACTGTATCTCAAGAGAAAGGAGGAGGAGATGAGAAGCTTTGACTTCTTCTCCATACAGTTTCTATAAAACCCTAAAATATGCAGAGGGGCCGCTATCATGGAGGCAACCAGTCATTGTGTTTATGGGTAAAACAAGCTGCCACATCAAAGGGACAAAGTGATGGAAACCACAAGAGGTCTCCTGCTTTTTATTGCTGGTAGCACTTTATACCAAGGCCTCTTATGTACACTTTTACATCTCTGCTTTGAATTACCTTCCATTTCCCCCAGCCCCAATAAGTTTTATTAGGACCAACCTCCTACAGTTAATAGACACTGATCCTGAGAAATAAGCAACACGGCTCAGATATCAACTCAGACTAAACATCAGCAGCCTCTGATCCTTACCTCTCGTTGAGAGCTTGCTGTAGATCTGAGAGTTCACTTCTTTGTCTCGGAGATAGCATCTTATTTCTTCCACTGCCTCTCGCAGGATGGTGATGGTCAGTACCAGACCCTGGAGATGTGAAAAGGGAGAAAACCACAAACGAACATTAAGTTTCAGAGCTGTGGAAATACAAGTATAATGCTCTGAACAAAATCTAAGAACAGACTGTTGACCGGACAAGTAGCAGTTAAAAGAACCACACATACCAAAGGGACCCAGTAGGTGTAGAGGGCCCCCAGCTGCAGCTCTTCAATAAATTGAGAGCAGGCCAGAAGCAAAAAGTACAAGTTGAAGAAGTATTTGTACTCGTTGTACAGCACCTGCGAACAGACAAGAGAAGTACTCAGTGGAATATTTGCTGTGGGTCAAGTTGTTATGCAGATTAGTGACGTTTACTGCCGGACATTATTTTGCTTTAAATATCATTAAACTTTAACAAATGCATGAAAAATGAAATTAATTAATGAAAAAGGAAATGAGTTCTAGATCCCTGCTTTCATTTTTGTTTTGTTTCTTATCTATAGTTGTTTGTAATAAAGTTTATGGTTAAACTGTAAAATATCAAGCTTCATTTACATTTCTTGATTGGTCATAAGGGTTTGATAATGACTCTTTTGGATACTTATTAATAAATATGAGCAGATATATCAGTAGCAGAAATGTTTTACCCAACAATAACGGCATCATCACACTTTTAATTTACTTTGTTCGGGCTCTTAAATGTATTTTCATTTGTGAATGTCAGTTTGAGCAGTTTAATAATTCATAAAGGCCGTTTTCTGACATTTCATAAAGTAAAGGATTAAAGAGAGCTGAAAAATAATCGACAACTCATCAATAATGTTAATATTATAGCATATTATATTATATTATAATGTAATGTAATCCTGTGAATGAAGAAACTTTCTCAAATCAAAATAAATATCTCAATAAATTTATATATTGCTCTTGAGAATTTAGAAAGATTGTCGACACTGGACTTAGACAATTAGAAATATTAAAAGTTATCATATGAATATTTTGGCCAAATCTGTCCAAATTCATATCTTGTAAATATCAACATATCCGTCACTCGCAAGCTTTTAACTAAACATAGCCCAGGTTCAATCTACAAATCTCATTTAAACACAAATAGTTTTTCCTCCACAGTTATTGTTCTTATATTCAACACACATACTACAACATTGCTCAATTT
The DNA here is from genome assembly GCF_963576545.1 of Limanda limanda. Taxonomy (NCBI): domain Eukaryota; kingdom Metazoa; phylum Chordata; class Actinopteri; order Pleuronectiformes; family Pleuronectidae; genus Limanda; species Limanda limanda. The sequence goes on along the minus strand of NC_083642.1, from coordinate 2,489,539 downwards.
CATATCCACCGCGGTGCAAGATTACAATCAGTGGAAAGCTTGAGTCATTTCCAAAAGTGTTGAGCAGCACAGAGAAAGAAACGTCATATATGATAATATGTTTTAGTGAGAAGAACTGAAAGTAAATAAAAAGCACAACGTTTTGCAATGCAAATAGGCGTTTGCAAATTTGAGCTACTTTCAGCGTCGGCCTTCATACACAAAAATAAGATCTTGAGACAACTGAATATCTGGAAAAACAAATGTGTATGTAAATCATAGCAGGAAAAAGCACAGAGTCAAAAGACAGCACGCAGCTCAGTAACAACCCCAACCCTTCCACACTCGTCTGAGCATCTGAGGAAAATATTGCAAAAAGATTGTGAAGATGTTTTTCCCTAATATGGCTGAATTCATCTCCTTCTGAAACATCTTTAAAATGTCTTCATTTGAACATGAGACACTTGACAATTACCTGAAGGTCTCATTGTGTTGACATGTGAAGTGTTGTCATTTAGAAGCCATGATTATATTGCAGTGCCTTTGTCAAGATGTCATATGAGAAGTACGAATATAAGGGCACTCACCTCTTTTTTTAATGTATTTCATGTACTAGTGATGCATCAATACAATTCATTGTTCGAATTTTTATTTTCTTATTTGTAAGTTTACATTTTTGTGGAACTTTTTGCTACTGCTTTATCAGGCAAATGTATTGTTACAGAAGAAAAAGATAGATTATAGAAGGTTTTAATGTTACTTCGTGGTTGGGCCCTTTATCTTAGTTAATCAGGTAGGGGTAAAGTTGTTTTGTTTTTTTGAAAGATAGAAAAATTCTAAAGAATTCTGTATATAAAATATAGGGGGTACCCATGATAAAAGTATTTTTTGATTTTTTTCTAGAAATATAAATGTGTGTTTTTAGTGATTATATTGTGTTACTTCCTGGTTGGACATTCTACCTCCCTTTATGAGGTAGAGGTAAGGTTTTTTTAGTTTTTTTGGAAGATAGAAAAATTCTAAAAAAGTATATGTATCTTGAGTTGTTTGTTTGTTTTGTTTGTTTGTTTTGTTTGTTCTGCTTTTATGCCTTTATTTTATTTTATTTCAATTCACTCTTTTTTCTTTCTTTCTCTTTTCCTTTCATTTTGGCATAACTTCTTAGTTACTCCTAGTATTTGTCTGTTTGTACTTAACTTAAAGTACGAATATTAGACATCTCTAAAAAAGTGTCCAGCATGACAACAGAGACTCAGACTCGGGCTCCAGGAGGTGGGTGGTTCTCGGGGGTTAAGGAGAGGAAAGGTGGAGGCGTGACCTTTGGCTGACACTCACCATAGGCAGGAAGGTGAAGAAGTTGTACTTCTGGTTGTTAATGACATTCCGGGGGTAGCGCTGCTCCCTCTTCTCTGGGTGGCCGAGCCACACGGTGCGAGGCCGGAAGTCGCCCATGCCACAGCACCTGGACCACGGGCAGCACCTGAGAGGAAACACCAGGGAAGGTTAAAGACGTTACACACCGTTTAGTCCCACCGCAGGAATGTGAAAGAATCTGACTCACAACCCTGGTTTGTGTTGTGTGAACCTGTTGATAAGGCTGCCCGCACTTTTAATGTATTTCCAGTCACATCTCCCTTGTTAATCATTTGCTTATCCCAGCCGAGCCAAAGATCCACGGCCACAGAGTCAAGAGAGATGGCGTCTTACGAAAGAAACATTAACTTCATCTGAAACCGGGTGGTGACTCCGTTCACCAAAACAAAACGCTCCTCTTCAGTCGACCACCGGGTCAGTGACCTCGTGACTATTACCGGACTGTGCAGGTTAAATAAGACTAAACACAGGCGAGACTAGGGACGGGAATCAGCAGGGACCTCCCGATACGATACTATCACGATACTTAGGTGGCGATACGATATGTATTGCGATTTCTGTAAGTATTGCGATTCGATATTACGATTTCCTGGGATTTCTTTTGGTTATTTTTTTTTTTTTAAATACTGGACCATGGACAAATGTTGAATCATTCCTTCAAATACAACACAGTCAAATTCCCTTAGAGCTTTACCAGTTTTATTTCAAATATTAACATTAACTTAATGACTGCCGGGCAGCCAATAGAGAAAAGAAATAAAAATGTGCCCTATTATTGTATAGCCCCAGTCAACTGCACACAAACTGACAGATTAAGAAATGTATGCCACTTAGGCTACTTTTAAACAATAACTAAAAGATAAATTAAATAGAATGAATAAAAGTTTACTTGAAATATAAACTTTGAAAGTAGCCTATTGTTGTTTGCATGTAGGCGATACAAAGCTAGTGCTTGGGTGTGTTTAGATTCTTGTGCAAAAACAAGAGCTGGTCAACATGCTCTGGGGTGATGTTGCTCCCCCCATATATCCCTCCTGGTATAAACCAATAAATATGTTTTTAAAAAAAAAAGAATCGCGATTTGTAACTGAATCGATTTTTCCCCCCATCCCTATGCGAGTCTGGTTTACAGCTTCTATCAGCGGCAGACAGTGATTTTTATTCTCCAGCAGTAAAGAGGATTGACCACATTTCATAAAGCAGCAGCAACAATATTCACTGTTCATAAATACAGTTTTTCTAAAAACCGGTAGTGGTTGAACTGGATCCCAACTGGAACCAGTTCCCCTCCCCACATTTCAGAGGCCATGCAAATATCTGGTCATTTTGAATCAGGTTTGACTGGAGGCACTCAAACGTAAAGAACAGAGTTTTAAGACCAGAGAATAAAGATCTAAAAGTGAAGCTGCAGATTCCAACCAACTGAATCCTCCCTGCTGTGACCTACGGTGACCTGTAGGGGAAGGGACAAGTCGCTCCAGTGTTTAGTTTGTCCTTTCTGGGCTCCTGTAGAAAAACAATGGCCCACTCGGCGGGAGAGGACCCACTATTGATGTGGATATAAACGTATAATATGTAACTTTAGCCACTAAGGTCTCTCAATCAAAACAATAACAAAAGACCTCGTTTGATGAGGTCATTGCGATGACCTAGCCTGACACGAGTAAGATGTAAATTATGTTCAGAGATGATGTATTGTATAAAAGTTGTTTTCACATTAAGCAGCACACGTCAATGAATATTTGTGAACCATTAAAAGTGGCCAATACACATAGATGGAGTGTTTTTCCTTCATCATGCATCATCGGCCCTGGATGTTAAAGCAGAGACGGATATATTGGCCTTAATCGTGATTGTGACGTAATTATGAAAATATGAAACGTCCTATTACATGAAAAATGCAGATTTCTCTGGGTATGTCGGAAATATTTTCGGATAATGTGAGGAAAGTCACCTTAATATATTATATACGTCCAGTTGTTGTTTTTAAGACATTTTAATGAAGAATAGTTGTGTTTGTCATGTTGTGTTTGTATCTTTGGTCTTTCATTCTGCTCCTGTGGTCTCATCCAAGCCCAGACATGCAAATTCGAATTAAAACGGCATCATTAACTCCATGATTTTTGCCTAAATGTTTATTATCCTCAGCCCTTGTTTGCACGTGGACCACAGCGGACATTAAGGCTAAAAACCCGGTTTATATGATACAGTTCCGAGGGGCTTACAGACACTGGGATGAAACCACAGGACCAGTGCAGTGTTTAGTTTGTCCTTTCTGGGCTCCTGTAGAAAAACAGGCCCACTCTGCAGAAAGAGGACCCACTATCGATGAGGATATAAAATTATAATATGTAACTTTAGCCACTAGGGGGTCTCTCAATCAAAACAATAACAAAGGACCTTGTTTGGGTGTAGCCTGGCACGAGTAAGATGAAATTATGTTCATAGATGATGTAATGTATTGAAGTTGTTTTCACATTAAGCAGCAAACGTCAATGAATAATTGTGATCTATTAAAAGTGGCCAATACACAAAGATGGAAGGCTAGCAGGGTGTTTTTCCTTCATCATGCATCGTCGGCCCTGGAGCTTAAAGCAGAGACGGATAAATTGGATTAGACGCAATTAAAACTCGACAAATATGAAACGTCCTTTTACCTTGAATAAAAATGCAGATTTCTCTTGGTTTGTTGGAAATATTTTCGGATTATGTGAGAAGTCAGCTGAATATATAATGTATGTCCAGTTGTGGTTTTTAAGACATTTTAATGAAGAATATTTGTGTTTGTCATGTTGTGTTTGTATCTTTGGTCTGTCATTCTGCTCCTGAGGTCTCATCCAAGCCCAGACATGCAAATTCAAATTAAAACAGCATCATTAACTCCATGATTTTTGCCTAAATGTTTATTATCCTCAGCCTGTGTTTGCATGTGGACCACAATGGACATTAAGGCTAAAATCCCAGTTTATATGGCACAGTTCCTACCCTGTTACGGACACTGGGATGACACCACAGGACCAGTACTGTATTTAGTTTGTCCAGTCTGGGCTACTGTAAAAAAAACAAAAAAAAAACATGGCTGCCTCCACAGAGAGGACCTGCTCCGGATGTAAATATAGAATATTTAAATATAAACTGACTCATTCTGGGGTAAAGAAAACAACAATTTGGATGAAACACACCAGTGGAAACATCACTAGGATTATTTAATGATCAATTTCTGCCATTTTAACCTAAATTTTACACACTGGAGCTTTAACTGCCATGATATTGCATAATTCAAGTGACTTGCTATTCTCTGATATTGTTTTTATAGATAATAAGTCATTTTAAAAACATATACAGGCGGGTTTATTGTTCTTATGATGTTTACTCATAATGATAATAACGTTGGCCATGTTCTGCACCTTCCTTTAGAAGGGGGGAATGGGGGGGAAGGGTGGGGGGTGCATCTATATAGATCATAATTTTGTAAAGAATAAAACACACATATGTTATCAGAACCAGGAATTAGCCTGGTCCCTACCTGGCTGCTGCTGGAGGAACGGGACTCTAACAACCCGAGGGCCTGCCGAGCAAATATTGACATGATGGGCGTCGGAGGTGCACTTGCTCCGGCTGCTGCCCCGGAGCAGGGCACGTCCCGCCGGGTGGAGCCTCGGCTAGCCATGCTAATGCTACACCCGGATGCTACATTCACTAGCCCGAACACAGATGCTAGCTGTGAGGGGTTTGTTGTTTGGTTCCGACCCGTTAGCTCCGTGCTAGCTCCGGGAGACAACACAATGTGTAGCCGAGCCTGTGAGCCTCCATCCCGGCTGCAGCGACCCCGGACACCGGGCACCTGCCTCCCGGTTGGATCCGTGTTCATGCGTCCCTCTCCCCCGCCCCAGCAGAGGCCCTTACCCGGTCCGGTGCTTCCCGTCGTGTCGCTTCGGTCGCCGGACGGGCTGCAGCGGGATGTGGTCGGTCATGTCTGGAGCTCGGTGGCGGCCGGTCGCAGCTGGAAGCCCCGGGAGGACGAGCTGCTGGAGGCGGGTCTGGGCGGAGGCTTCCCCGGCTGTCAGTCACTCAGGACGGGGACAGGCTCAGCGGACCCGTCCTTCACCACACATGACTCACCGGAGGATTCACTGTTTGTTCTGTATCTACATACTGGAGATTATTATCAGCTGGAAATGTACTATAAAAGTGCATAATATTCTCTTATTTAATATTATTATCACATTGTTTTTTATTGTATTATTTCATATTGAATATTATCTCATATATTATCATCCTGCATATTATTATCTCATTAAATATGATCTCATTGAATATTATAATCATCCTGCATATTATTATCTCATTGCATTAGTAAGGAAGCCCATATAGTTCAAATCGTTCATCAGTCACTATGAGAAACTTGAATAATGAAATAATGAGTCAGTATCTCAATAGAATGTTAGTTTCTCAAAATACAAGGTTAGTATTGCAGACAGTTATCTAGAGTTATATATAATTATCTTAAAATATTGACCTACCTCAAAAGGACTAATCTGAAAGTAATGACCTTCCAACTGAAACGTATGACTGAGAATCTCAAAATAGTCAATATTTTGATATTATAAGTCCTAATAACTCCAAATAATGTCTTCGTAATCCATATGACAACTTAGTTTCCCAAAAATAATGACTTAGTATCTCAAAAGATTGACCTATTAACTCAAAACAGTGACTTTTATCGCAAAATAATTACCTATCTTAAGATAATGACCAACTCATTCAAACTAATATTTCAGTATCTCAGGGTTTTTTTAAGTACTGAATAGTTAATACCTCAATTTAGCTCAGACTCAACCACCCACAGTAAAGATCTTGTTTAAATTTTAACACAAATGACAATAACCTTATGTAACATATTAAAGACTGTTGTTGTTTGACAAGTACTTTTACCAAGAGTATACTCTGGATACATTCTGCTTGTAATACTTCCCCAAAACTTGACTGTTTCTGATTTGAGGTGAACAAAGTATTTGAAACAAAGGTTGTGTACAAGTATTTGGGCAGATCCAAGACCAGCGTATACGTATAGAGTGCTTTATATAATCAAGGTTCATTTATTTTTAGAAATAAATGGACAGAATTTGGAACAGCTTGAAACATGTGTAAAATGTTGAGTGCACCAATTTGGTAAAAGCAATATTTAAATCAGTAATTTCCATTATGTAGCAGAGGCACTGCAGTATGTGATCTTAGTACAAGTTATGTTTACATATATTTCTCTGTAACTTGTCTTCTGAATGTTTTCTTTGACTGAATCAAATATAGATTAAAAATGTACCATTAAACAGAGTCAACGCACAACAACCCAAATAGCTTCACTGTATAAATTGACCTCAAATGAATCAACACACGAGACGAGAGGAAGCTTCAGTTGAAGATGCAAATATTTTTTGTTGAGGATGCAAAGTGATTTATGGCTCCTGGTGTCATGAAGTCATCTGAAGGTGAACTGACAAGTTAAGGATTTGCTGGGAGAGAATTTAGCTCGAGGGTCGGATGTACAGCATTTCAGCAGTCGGGTCGGTTCTTCTTTAAATGTGTTTGGCAACAGAACTCGAGTAAAGACAGTGGAAGTATTGAAAAAAGTCACCCTGATTTTATTTTTCAAAATCAGAAAACATTTGAGGTGAAGGAAACATTTGAAAAACAAAAAAACATTTACATTGTAAACAAGCCAAACTGGCTCAACATGACTTGAATTGTAGAGACAACTTGAAAGCAGTTTTGACACGTTTGCTAAAGAAAGGCACAATTTGGCAAATGCATATCGATAAGGAATGTACAGCAGGGGCCCACGAAGTAGTCTGACCTTTCCGAGTTGTGTAAAGTGTCCAGTGATACATTCATTACTGTTCCACTCAGCAGGCTGAGGAGGGGAAACCTTGTCGTATGCCCACGAATGTATCTGAAAAATATACAGAGCATTGCATTGAGAGCAGGAGGTACCGAGGACAACTAAAATCTAAACGAGGTAGAACTTTGCCCCCCTAAACTCAAGCAGTGTCTATAATATAAATAAATTAAATGATGCTACAAGTTGCAAAGTCTGACAGTTGCTCTAAATGGTCGTTGCAAACAAAAACCTCGACAGGAAGGAAAAGCTGACAAAATTGTTGGTTTGCCCTTTTCCCCGTTCGGCCGTCACAGTGAAGCAGTGGAACTGGAATGCAACTATTAAAATAAAACAGTTACTGTAACTAAAACCTGAATAAAGTGCAGGCATGAGAACAATGCGCGTAAGAACAGCCAAATGAATTTGACTCGGCAGACACAAGTGGAATATGTAGGGATGAGAAATTGACTTTTTGTAAACTGAAAATTTGAAATACATGCCATGCTACACTGTACTACAGGAATGTACCAGTCCAGCAGAGCCTTCATAACGTGACCGGATCAGTGAGAGACAACAGCAACTAACACAGCTCAGATCAGGCACTTGGCAAAAAGGGTTCGAGTCGTTAACAACCGTCTCTCGGCAGCAACGCAGCAGAGCTGAACACCCAAGTTGTGATCTGCATTGTCCAAAAACTGACGACTCAACTGCTGTGACTTGCTCTAAACAGACAAGACACCCGTCATATTATTTCAGTCTAAACCAAAGTCCCTTTCAAAATGAGACGTGACGACATTTACCACTTCAACAATGCACAATGTAGTAAAACCTATGGCACACAATAGGAGGGAAAGTAGTCATTAGACACATACGGTTAAACTACAACATCATTTCCGAACACTGAGACTCGAGTCTCGCCCTGAAACTTTTCCTATTAAAGTCAAAATCCTTCAGTATCTAGGAGATAGTCTGAGTTAAAGCAGTTTCAAGTAAGTTATACATTCAAACTTCTGGATAGACAGCAAACAAAACAAAAACAAAAATCACAAGAAAGAAAAAAAAAAAAATACCCGCATATATATTTATATAAAATAAAATACAACTACAGTAGTTATATCAAGTTCAACTAAGAATAACACTTGAATCGTTTCAGAAGGAGAGAGCTGCAATGAACTTACTGGAAAAATTCAACCAATCTAAGCAGAGTTCTAAAGGTTTTTCTCAGGATATTGATTGTACCTCATTCAAAAAAAAAAAAAAAAAGGAGACATTCAGAAAAGTGAGTTCAGGTCACAAACTGGCAAACGGCTGCAAAAAGCCTAATTGACTGCGATTTTACCCTCCTCCATAAAATGAGGGAACTGGGATTTTGGCCCACTGTCAGAGCTGTTCTTCTCCATCTCAGCCACCGAGGCCGAGCCCGAGTGGGAGCCGTCCATCTTCACCAGACCCCCGGTGGATCCGATGAGAAGCCCCCCCGCAGGGCTGCCGGGGTGCGGGATGCCGCCGCCCTGGATGACCGAGATCTCGTTGGTCTTCATGGTCAGGCCGCCGCTGAAGGCCGCAGCGTACTGGTTCCACAGAGACGGGTCGAAGCTCATGGGGGGGGCGCCCATCTCCTGGGGGGCCTGCATCATCTCTGGCATCATCTGAGCCTCGGCGCTCATCGCCATCAGGGTCAGGGGGTTGTCCAGAGAGAGGCGCTGGCCGCGGCGGGAGGAGTTGTTCCACATGTGAGTGCCGATGTGCACCTGGAAAACAAGAAACGCACAATCACATCAAAACCCTGGATGCATAATCATACAAACTTAATTTTAATACAGAGGAGACGAGCATTTACGTTTATATTTAATGTAGAAAACACATTAGCAGCATTTGTTCTCCCTCCATTCTATTCATAGTGATTTAGAAGGAGGTTTGTGGTTAAACTGTAAAATATCAAGCCTTTAATTCCCATATTTTTAAAATTAGAGTTGGGAAAGAACAGCCATTGCAATATGTATTAAATGTGTATTCCCATTATTGTATCGGCCCCATATCAAACCAGCTCTATTGCAAAGACCACAGTTTGAATGGAAATCCCCATTCAACCCTTAGTGACAGTGGTAACTCACCTTGAGATTCCCCTTGGTGGTGAACGCCCTGCCACACACGTTGCAGGCGAAAGGCTTCTCCCCCGTGTGAGTGCGCTCGTGGATCTGCAAGGCGCTGGCCGAGGAGAAGTTCTTGCCGCAGGCGTTGCACACGTGCTGCTTGGTGGACCGGCGAGCGGCGGAGGAGGAGATGGAGGAGGTCATGGCGGTTCCCTGAGGCATGTGAGAGCTGAACAGACCGTGAGGACCCAAGGGATTCTCCGAGGGGATCTTCATCTCCAAACTGGCCAGACTCGACGGCATCCTCATGAAAGACATGTTGCTCGGAACTGTGGACACAAGAAGAGGACAAATTAGATCTTAATGTTTAATGTGACAGCGTTTTTTAAATACTTTTCTCTCAAGTCAATAAAACTCACCGTAGTCTCCGTTGGTGAACGGCATGCCAGGTTCTTCTTTGATGGCTTTGGGGGTGAAGTTGCTGGATGCTGTGAGGTCAAGGGCTCCACTTGACTCGGTGTCCTCCTGAGTGCCAGCATCACACTCCAGCTTTGGTGCACTGTAGGTGAAGTCCTCCACAGCAGACTCCGGTGACTTGCTACTCATGTGGTTGTTTAACGGAGAGGAGGAATGAAAAGACGCGGCCGAGTCGGAAATAGCGGGACTGCGGCCGTTGTGATATTCCGGCTCTCTGGGAGCCGACGGGGATTCTTTGAATGTTCCCTCGCTCTCCGAGGCAGTGCTGGTCTGTCGTTTCAGTGCAAGAGCCGAGGTGAGGTTCTTCAGGATATCTAGACTGGAAAACACCACCGGGGGAGCAAGCTGCGGTTGTGGTTGTTCCTCTGCGGCAGGCGGGAGGGATTCTAACGGGTCGTTTGGCTTCTCGGAGTTCAGCTCCGGCTCAGGATCCTCCATGCTGGCCTCAAAACCATTGCTGTCCATGTGCTTCTCCTCTGGGAGATGTTCCATTGCTTCTGCCTCTTCGAACTGGTTTTCCGGCACTGGGGTGTTGGGAATCTGGCCGCCCATGTGCATGCGGATGTGCTGCTGCAGAACCACAGCGTTGGTGAACTTCTTCTGGCAGATGGGACAGGAGTGCTGCATCTTCAGCGGAGTGTTGGCCCGGTGCACCCCATAATGAGCCTTCAGGTTCCCCTTGGTGGAGAAGGCGCGGCCACAGATCTTGCACTTGTACGGCCTCTCTCCGGTGTGGGTGCGGTAGTGCATCTTGAGTGAGCTCTGGCAGCTGAGCACCCGGTGGCAGATCACACACTCGTTGGGATCGCTGGTCCTCTTCTCCAGGCCGTCCACCATCTGCTGAAGCTTCGCCGTCCCAGAGCTGTGTTCCACTGGGTGGGAGTTGCCATTCATATGAAGCAGTGGTCCCAGCAGCTCTTTAGCTTCCTTCTGATGATGACTCGGTCCGGTCTCCTGAGCAAACACCTGAGAGGGAGCAGACTGAGAGCTGTCACTTGCCGACGGTGAGGGTCTCTGTGAATACGGGTCCCCTCCAAAGCTGTCAAACGTGGACTTGAACACGGGTATCGGTGACGGCTGGAACCCGGCGGCGGGATGGCTTAGGATGGGTTTGATTTCTGTCATGTTGGACTCGTCCATGGGTATAGACATGCCAAAGGGAATTCCACTGGTGGTGGTAATATTGTCAAGGTGCTCCGGCACAGGATGAGGGTTCATGGTGATGCTCGGGTACTTGTCTCTGTGTCGCTGGAAATGCACTTTGAGGTTTCCTTTGGTCGTAAAGCGGTTTCCACAGATGTTACACTTAAAGGGCCGCTCGCCCGTGTGGGAACGCAAGTGGATCTGGAGAGCACTGTCGTTGCCGAAGGTCTTTCCGCAGTACTTACACTTGTGCCGGTATAACGAGTCTCCGTTCTTCAGTTCCGGCGCGGGGATCGGTGTCTTCGTCTTCACCTTTTTGGAGGAATCCACTCCTGCTTGAATACCGTTGAAGGTGCTTTGGAAACCCATGCCACTGGACGACTGGGGCGGCAGCGCGGGTAACCGGCCGGCCAGATCTGGAAGGCCCTTAAAAATGTCCGATTTAGAAGTCACCGAACCCGGCAGAGAGGGCTGAGGTAGTTTACCTTGCTTCATCGTCTCCATCGACAGGCTGCCGGTCCGTTTCCCGATCAGAGCGGCTGCAGCCGACAGCTGCTGAGACAGATGAGCACCGAGAGCTTTCAGGGGGTCCACCACCGCCCCGACAGACCCCTGGAGACCATGCGGCGTCATCATGGCCACTTGGATCCGGATCTGTTCCGTGAGCTGGATCTGATGGAGCTGCTGCTGCTGGAGGCACACCAGCTGCTCCAGGATCATCGGGATGGTCTGCACGCTCTCCTGCGGCGAGCTCAGCGACGAGCTACTCGAGGAGGAATGTTGCGAGACGGCCACTTTGGTGTCCGGCATGGTTTCCAGGGTGACGTTGGAGTCGTGCATCTGGGGTGAGGGGTTGAAAGTCATCCCGGGGCTACCAGACACGTCTCCGTGATCCTGCTGTCCCGAGTCATCTGCGTTCATGCTGGACTCCTCCTCCGCTCGGTCCAGCTGGTCGGCGTTAGCGTTTGATAAGGAGTGACCACTGGACTGGCTATCGTCCTGGTCGCTGGTCGGACCCTCGGGAGAGCCGTGTGAGTATCCCTCCGAGCCGTCGTGGCCCTCCCGGTCCTTCATGACCACCACATGCTGGCGTTTAGTGCAGCTCTTCTCGTGCTCGAGGAACTCTGCTTCATCAAAGAACTCGGCACAGCACTTGTTGCAGACTCTGGTCTCGTCCAGTCGGATCCTCTTCATCTCGTTTCCAGCGTCCTCGGCTTGAGCGTCCAGAGGAATCCCTGAAACAAGAGGAGAGCAGGGGTTGAATTAATACAGTTATGATGCAATAAAAAGATGAATGAAAGTAAAACACATAACAAAAGCTTGTCAGACTTCTTTTCAGTTTCTGCTCTAAGGCATCAAGGAGCAAATGAATGATTTTGAAAGGCTCATGTTGAACATTTGTCGCACTTGTGAAAGTCTGATGATTATCAACATCTGTCTTTTTAAAAAATGGATAAAAACACAGATTTTTTTTGTCTCATTTTCATTTTTAGATTTTCTGTTGTAAGGGACATTAATCCATCGCTGTTGTTAATAAATATTTTCCTGTTTTATTTGAACCAGGTAAAAGGTCAATGAACGCCTGTCATTGCTTTGTCTTTACTGCAAGTTCGACTTTTCCTGTAATTTCTATAATTACTTTAGTATGTTGTGTGTATTTGATCACACACACAATCTTGTAAAACTACCCCCCCCCCCGGCACTGGTCTGTGAAGGGTCTTTGTGTCGGCCTGTTGGCTCCAGGGCCAGCAGAGGGCAATCATCTACCTTTGACACCACACCAGCCCACCCGAGCACTGTCCAGGAGGACAAAGAGCCAAAGGGCATTAAATTACTGTGTTTCTGAAACCACTTGTTAAAATATCAGATCTGTTTCACGCACCACATGTGGGGGGGGATGGGGGGGGACTGGTTTCCAGTTATCCAACACCAGCCACCAGTAAAATAAAAAAAAGGATAAAAATGGATATCCATCAACTTTTTACATTTTATGTCCCAGATTTAAGGTCGACAACAAACTGCAGAGAGCGAGTTTTAACTATGCAAACGTGGAGTGAAAGAAAAGAGAACAAGGGGGAGGGGGCGAGGGAGGGATGTTGATTACCTTTCAAAAAAAAAGGTATTTTCACAGCCTGTGAAAAGCCTGATAAGTGAGCTTTTTAATTTGTCTGCTAACCAAGAGGCCATTTCACAACTGGGTGTATTGTTAAATGCTAATGCCCCCCCCAGAGAAAGGAGGGTGGGGGGTGTGCAAGAGACCACCTGTTTGCATTTGCCCAGAAGAAACTGTGGGACTTGTTAATTGCTCACCAGGAGGTATCATGCAAGAAAATGAGAAAAAGTTTCAAACTGCATCGAGTGGAGAGACGTCACACACGGATCCGGCACACACACACACACACACACACACAGACACACACAAAGTCACACACACACACAACGAGGTTGTGGTTCTACTGGGAGAGTTCAAACGAAGTGGAAACAGGAGCATATGTGACAATTTGCTTCCTGTAAGAAGAATCAGAACTGAGCAGTGTGTGTGTCTGTGTGTGTGTGTGTGTGTGTGACTATGCGTGTGTGTGCGTGTGTGTGTGTGTGTTCACCTCCAGGTGGGGACGTGACACGAGGTCAGATCAAACATTCAGGGGCCACGACACAAAAGTCACATTTCATCCTCAAGTCAAAAATTCAAACCACCGGTGATATCTATCTATCTACCCCCCCCCCCTCTCCACTCACCCACCAACCCCCCCCCCACCCATTATAAAAAGGTGGGCTCGTTCTACAACAACGCTGGAACTTGCATATGGCAACACACCAAAAAGAACGCACCCCCACCCAGTCTCTCCAAGGCTCCTCCATCCCCCACCTCTCTCTCTCTCTCTCTCTCTCTCTCCACATATGTACGAAAGGAAACAGTCATGCATTAAACTGGGGGATTTATTGCCTCCAGGTCAGCTCGCTGCAGACTCACATTTCACACACTTCCGAGGCACCTTTGTTCCCAAAAAGCTCCCAAACACAAATCACACAAATAATCACACAAAATATCACACAAAATATCACACAAAATATCACACAAAATATCACACAAATATCAAAATATATGGGAAACCAGGAATAGTCATCTGGCAACAGGAGTGATATTAATAATGCTTGATCCAGAGGAGAACAGTGACCTATTAAAAAGTGATGGTTCATGATAAACGAGGCTACTTAAAAAATCATAATTGTGTTGAATTAACACAAACAAGCCAGTGAGTGGATTCAATCTGTGGAATGATAATTCATAAATCTGATCCCTGTGTTGGTGGATGAACCAGAAACCAGAACCACACGAGTCAATTCAGGTGAAAGTTTCCCACAGAAGAGATTCAGAATCCAAACACGAAGCAAACCAGTACAAACCATTAAAGTTATGAAAGTTATGAAAGTTATGAAGTTTAAATCCTCCCAGTGTCGCAGGTTTAAAAAAAAAAAAAAAAAGAAGCCCAGCACCTGTGTCGTCGTATTTAGAAACTGAAAAAAAAAAAGTTGAGCTCAACAGGTCAAAGAGCGACGATGACACAAACTTTTCCCAGTTTGGTTCTGGAGCAATGGCGCACGATGGGGGTCTCGGTGGGTCTGACGCCCCTGGGACCCCCTGTGCGTTAAAGAGCCGGACTCACCGTGCGGGTCCAGCGCCGGGTCCGAGTCCGAGTCGATGTGCTGCGGCTTGGCTTGCTTCCGCCTGGACATGGTGGCCAACGAGCCTCCGGTCCGAGTGGCCTCAGGTCCGAGGAGTCACAGGTTCGAGCCCGGAGTGGAGGAGTCGCTTCGGGGGTCGCGGAGGAGGAGGAGGACACGAGCTCGCCCTCCTGCTCCTGCTGCTTCTTCTTCTGCTGCTTCTCAGAAATGTGTGGAAAACAAAAATTGGCCCCCCTCGAGTTGCAAATGCGCATGTCGCCCGTGATTATTATTATCAATAATGCATTGCGATTTATCCCGGAGTCCCGACAGCTGATTGGCTGCGGCCCAAGAGCCGAGCACATTATTCAAATGCTCCTGCCCAGTGATGAGCAGCGCGGGGGGCGGGAGGAGGTGCTGCGAGGGGCCGGGCTGCAGGAGGGAGGAGGAGGAGGGAGGAGGAGGAGGCTGGGTCCGGTGGAGCAGGGTCACTGCTGGCTGCTGGAGGAGGAGGAGGAGGTGAAGGAGGAAGAGGAGGGAGGAGGAGGAGGTGCTGCGAGGGGCCGGGCTGCAGGAGGGAGGAGGGAGGAGGAGGCTGGGTCCGGTGGAGCAGGGTCACTGCTGGCTGCTGGAGGAGGAGGAGGTGAAGGAGGAGGAGGAGGGAGGAGGAGGAGGTGCTGCGAGGGGCCGGGCTGCAGGAGGGAGGAGGAGGAGGGAGGAGGCTGGGTCCGGAGCTCCAGGGAGGAGGTGTTACACCCACATCCAGAGAGAAGAGGAGGAAGAGGAGGAGGTGTTACATCCATATCCATAGAGAAGAGGAGCAGGAGGAGGTGGAGGAGGCTGGGTCCGGGGATCCAGGGTCACTGCTGCTGGAGGAGGTGGAGGAGGAGGAGGTGGAGGGGTTACACCCACATCCAGAAAGAAGAGGAGCAGGAGGAGGAGGAGGTGGAGGAGGAGGAGGAGGAGGCTGGGTCCGGAGCTCCAGGCTGCTGGAGGTGGAGGAGGAGGAGAAGGAGGAGGAGGAGGAGGCTGGGTCCGGAGCTCCAGGCTGCTGGAGGTGGAGGAGGAGGAGAAGGAGGCTGGGTCCGGAGCTCCATGGTCACCGCTGGCTGCTGGAGGAGGAAGAGGAGGAGGAGGTGCTGCGAGGGGCCGGGCTGCAGGAGGGAGGAGGAGGAGGCTGGGTCCGGAGCTCCAGGGTCACCACTGCTGGAGGAGGTGGAGGAGGAGGAGGTGGAGGGGTTACACCCACATCCAGAAAGAAGAGGAGCAGGAGGAGGAGGAGGTGGAGGAGGAGGAGGAGGAGGCTGGGTCCGGAGCTCCAGGCTGCTGGAGGTGGAGGAGGAGGAGAAGGAGGAGGAGGAGGAGGCTGGGTCCGGAGCTCCAGGCTGCTGGAGGTGGAGGAGGAGGAGAAGGAGGCTGGGTCCGGAGCTCCATGGTCACCGCTGGCTGCTGGAGGAGGTGGAGGTGAAGGAGAAGCAGGAGGAGGTGGAGGAGGGAGGAGGAGGCTGGGTCCAGTGGAGCAGGGTCACCACTGCTCTGCAGGAAGAGGAGGAGGTGGAGGTGGAGGAGGAGGTGCTGCGAGGGGCCGGGCTGCAGGAGGGAGGAGGAGGCTGGGTCCGGAGCTCCATGGAGGAGGTGTTACACCCACACCCAGAGAGAAGAGGAGCAGGAGGAGGAGGTGGAGGTGGAGGTGGAGGAGGCTGGGTCCGGAGCTCCAGGGTCACCACTGCTGGAGGAGGTGGAGGAGGAGGAGGTGGAGGAGGAGGAGGAGGAGGCTGGGTCCGGAGCTCCAGGCTGCTGGAGGAGGAGGAGGAGGAGGAGGAGGAGGAGGAGGAGGAGGAGGAGGAGGAGGAGGTTGGGTCCGGAGCTCCAGGCTGCTGGAGGTGGAGGAGGAGGAGGAGGAGGCTGGGTCCGGAGCTCCAGGGTCACCACTGCTGGAGGAGGTGGAGGAGGAGGAGGTGGAGGAGTTTCACCCACATCCAGAGAGAAGTGGAGCAGGAGGTGAAGGTGGAGGAGTTACACCCACACCCAAAGAGAAGAGGAGCAGGAGGAGGTGGAGGAGGTGGAGGTGGAGGAGTTACACCCACACCCAGAGAGAAGAGGAGCAGGAGGAGGTGGAGGAGTTACACCCACACCGAAGAGAAGAGGAGCAGGTGGAGGAGTTACCCCCACATCCAGAGAGAAGAGGAGGTGGAGGAGTTACACCCACATCCAGAGAGAAGAG
This sequence comes from Limanda limanda, assembly GCF_963576545.1. Lineage (NCBI taxonomy): Eukaryota > Metazoa > Chordata > Actinopteri > Pleuronectiformes > Pleuronectidae > Limanda > Limanda limanda. The sequence goes on along the minus strand of NC_083642.1, from coordinate 2,472,705 downwards.
GAGCAGGAGGAGGAGGTGGAGGTGGAGGAGGTGGAGGAGGTGGTTCTACAGGATCCTTTACAAGTTCCGCTCCATTTAATAAACCCAGTTTCTTCATGAGGATCCACATCATCAGCAGCGTGACTCCTCCCAGGATCCATCACAGTCTGCATCACATCAACACAACACACAAAACTCAACACAATGTTGTTGTGTTTTTGTGTACAGTGCACCAACCACACCACAGCAATCTCCAATATATGCAAATACACATATCAATAAAAAGAATTCTGATTCTGAAGAAATCCTTCAAGTACAAGGAGAAGAACTACATTAGCATTCTTTCAACAGATATCAGGCAAAACACACAATTTTACATCATTTATATATAGGGTTGCAAAATTCCGGGAATATTCAAACTTGGAAACTTTCCATGGGAATTAACGGGAATTAACAGGAATTAACGGAAATTAACGGGAATTTACGGGAATTAACGGGAATTAACGGGAATTAATGGGAATTAACGGGAATTAACGGGAAATGTTGTGGGTAATTTATACTGTATAACCAGCTGTGACCCCATTAACACACAAAACAATATATGCAATTTAATTTATTTAATTATTTAATTTAATTATCTAATTATTTAATTGTATTGTTCAGTTGTTCTACTACTTACTATTTATTTGCTTATTTGACTGTTTACTTTTTCTTTTTGCTCATTGTTGTTTTTTGTTTCTTACTTAGTTGTTTTGCTCTTTCGTTTGTTCTTGTTGCACTGTGCCTGCGCTGCTGATGTAAAACCCTCAAATTTCCCCACTGTGGGACTAATAAAGGATTCTATCTATCTATCTATCTATCTATCTATCTATCTATCTATCTATCTATCTATCTATCTATCTATCTATCTATCTATCTATCTATCTATCTATCTATCTATCTATCTATCTATCTATCTATCTATCTATCTATCTATCTATCTATATATCTATCTATCTACTAACTGTATTTACCTTGTCATATACAGACATAAATATAAACATTTTGTTGTGTCATAGGCTGATTTGAGCCCTGAGGAAACTTTGGGAACTTGACTATATGCTTCTGCATCGTTGTGTCATTCTTAACATAGGTCTTTGCCTAGTATTTGCAAATGTACACAGCCTTTCCTTCTACATTGGATGAGGTGAAATGTCTCCACACATGAGAGAGTGCACGTGGCATTGTTCTGTAGAATAAGATGAGAAAAAAGTTTGTAAAAAAACACTAATGCAATGCCAGAGATATAAATAGTTAGCCAAACAATTGGAATCGTCTGTAAACATATTTTACAATTCAATCAATCAATCAAGTTTTATTTGTATAGCCCACATTCACAAATCACAATTCGTCTCATAGGGCTTTAACATGGTGTGACATCCTCTGTCCTTAACCCTCAACAAGAGTATTAATCCTCTTTGGATGTCTTCTTGTCCTCTTTCGATGTCTCTCCTTGTCCTCTATCGGTGTCTCCTTGTCCTCTTTCGATTTGTCTCCTTG
>NC_083642.1:2401187-2466187 GCF_963576545.1 Limanda limanda | reverse complement strand
TTTACTCTGTTTGAACATGTTTTCAGGCGGACGTGTTTAAATATGTATGATGCGTGTTGACAGAAGACATTAATGGATTAACAGTATGTACATTACAAACTGAAATGTGCCTGTTTGTTGGCTGTTGGTCACAGTTGCTGTGACTGACAGTTGTGAGCAGTTTCCCAAGTGCACAGTTACGGACATGCTCCCTTAGGCCTAAAATGAGATCTTAAAGTAGATATATAACAGAAACGAGAAAGTTCTCCGATATTCTAAATGATTAATTTGTTGTAAAACATAGTCGTAAACAGCAGAGAATGAAGATCAGTGAATTATTCCTCGAAAATTCTACGTAGATGTTGTGATGTTAAAGAAATTCTGGATTCGCACGAAATTTATTTTGTCGTTTTTTACGTAATCCTGCGAAAAAACAGAGACGGGAAAAAAGCAACTTGGGAAAAGTTTTCTGCAGCTAAGTTGTGAAACCTTGTGAAGCTTAGAGTTCAGAGTTCACTCCTCCACATGAAATTCAGTTTGCAGTGGTGCATTATTTATGATAAAGGCTAAATATGTCATATATCTTGTCCGGAGATTCCTGTTTCCTACCAGCTGAGCTCCAACGGCCCAAAATGAACCGTGATGTCAGGAAATATGACAAATGTCGCCTCAGTGATTAGTGCAACTCTTCAGCCTAATGGGAAACAAAGGTGTTTGTGCTGGCACCAGGAAGAAGATGCTGGAATGATGCTGCTGGTTCTGCTTCTCATCCACATTCACCTTGTGGACACGGTGTGTGAAGCAAAAACATTCCAGGAAGTTCAGCGCACGTGACTGAGTGGGAACAACCTTTATTTCACAGCAGCAAACAGAGATCAGCTCCGGTTTGTGACGAACAGATCATCGGCTGGAGAATAACCTGACGTGACATCACAGATTCTGACCAGGAGGAAATCAATAAATGCGCTTTTAGAACACGTGAGAGGACAGATCCTCGTGTTTTTAATGAAAAGTCGGTGTCTCTCTGGTGCAGCTCCAGCTCCATACGCCTGAAAATACAACATGTATTTTTTACTTACGCAGAAAATACACAATTTTATAACTTCTACGTATTATTTTCAGGATTTTTATTTGGGAACGTAACAAACCAGGAAGCATATGACACTGAGGGGTCGGCTACGAGTGGGAGGAGTCTATTTTAGATACACATTCATTATATACTAAAGAGACACTTTGATATAACAAGAATAACATAGAAGGAAAACTCCACATACTTCATATAAGTGATAATAGACACAGTCATGTTTCCTTTCACAAAAAAGAAGATTTATTTATCTTTATTAATGAATCTATTCAAGCATATTTGTTTCATAAAGCACAATTCACATTTTAAATAGAATAGAGACAATGTACATTAAACAAGTGTGACAATGAATCCAAATGAAGACAATGAATAAAAATCTAAATGAATGAGTTAAAAGACTGTTGATTAATGTTTGATTGATTGCTCGTTTTGGGAACTGTTTGGTTTCTCTGTGATATTGAAATGTCTCGACCTCAATAAGCAAAACGCCCGGAGATAATGTTTCATGTGACTTGGTGCAATGCAAATAAAACTGATTTGAGTGGATGAGTCAGTTTGATAATCATTTAACAGCTGAAATCACATGTTAAATCAGTTTGAGGATTTATCATTTCACCCTGAACATAAGTTTGGTTTCAGTCAGAGAAAGTGACCTGCTTTTAAAAAATGCTCTAATCTTGATGATTTGGAATTAAAACATTATGTGGAAAGTTCAAACATTAACTGAAAATGAAAACACTAACTTACAACTATCATTGAAAACAGGCAACATTGATTTAAACTGTGTTAGGTCATTTTTCTATAAATAACCTTACGTGATAGCGGCCTTGTTACAGATTCATCACAGTTTAAAATACCTCCCGTGTGTGTGTGTGTGTGTGTGTGTGTGTGTGTGTGTGTGTGTGTGTTATATAATCCAACAGCTGATAAGTGCGAGACAAAGACGAGCCAATACATTCAGATAAACAAATGTCCTTTCAAGGCTCGGCTGAAGGTGGAGAGAGGAGGGGAGTCCTGTCTAGACGCTTTATGGCCCCAATAACAAACTATGCTTGAATACTTTGCTTCTTCCACGTTCAATCTGAGCGACTCAAACTGTGTGCGGTCGTAAAGAAGGGCAGCGTGTGGGAACCGGGGGGGGCGGGGGGGGCAGCGGGCGTACCACCTATCTCTGTCAAATAGAGCAACAAGGCTGATACAGGAAAAGGTGGAAATAGCACGACGCCCATTGAAAGAGTCGACCCGGCCGCTGTGTACTTTGTGTGTTCAAAGGCACACGACACACAAACCCATGGGTCCTTGGCTTTTCTCTTCCCCCCTCGAACCCATTCTGACCATTCTGTGCTGGTCAATTCCCAGTTATGTCACATTTCTTTATCTCTTTTTTTTTTATTTGTTGTTGAGGAAAAAGACAAAACGACAGCGACTGCACAGAGCAAACACAACGGTGTGTCCTTGACCAGGCTGCGGATGCGACAATAGTCAACCTCCACTGAAAGGCCTGGCACCTTCTTGGACACACGGCCTTCGAAACGTATTCTCTATGTTTTCTATATCCAGATCCACCCCCACCTTACACCCCTCCTCCCCCCGATGCCTTCTGGAGTTTACACAAGAGAGCGTGGAGAGATGGAGAGACGTTAAGTTTCACAGATGTGTCATTTGCTTTACGACGACCTTGCAGTGGACAAACAATAACAGCCCAACACTTGCTGAGGAATTGTGGATTGAACATGTGTGTTTTTTAGGACTTCCTAAAAGATGAAAGGCCGCGGAGCAACTTGGGGACAGGAGGAAACTCACATCGGTGTGATAACGAGCGTCACGTTTTCCTTTTTTAATAAAAGCGTCTGATTTACTCATCGGAGAACAGAGAGAGAAGATTTCTCTGAAATGTGTGTGTAAAATTCTGTATTTCCACTTTGTTTTCACAGCGAACTGCAAAAGAACGACTATTTTCTCTCAATTGCTATAAATCTGAGCTGAAAACGTGATTTTGTGACATTACAAGATGTTTCAAATATGAAATTGAATCGATTTAAGTCGATGAGAAAACCTCAAATCTGCACATACATCGAAAAGTGGCTTTTGGGTGAAGTGAAATCCAGAAGTTCTTAATATATCAATGAAAGAAAGAAGCTTATTTGTCTTTTAACTACAACAAACCACATCAGAGACAAACTACCAGTATTATTGAATTCAGAATATTGATACGTCTTTATCGTCTTTTTGCATCTATGATAATAAAGATTCTCACATGAAATGAATATTGGCCCTCGAGTGAAGTTAAGATATATGTATATATTTGTATTCGTACTCCAGTTTGTAACGAGGATAAAGGATCACAGCAGAGAAAAACTGTAATTTGATTTTATTTGAGTATTTTTATATCTTCAAACATTTATGAAATCATTCTGAAAATGCAGATTCTCAAATTCCAATAGTAATCAGCGATAGTACATCAGCGATGACATTTTAAAACTGTATTTGAATCATTGTCGCCTCATCTGTGAAAACTTCTGTATTTCTAGTTTGTTTTCAGACTATTTTCTCAGTTGTCGCCCAAAAACACGATATTGTGACATTACAACTAGTTTGAAATATGAAATTTAGTCATTTAAAGTGTGATGTGGAAACCTTAAACATACAAAACACTACAAATTTACTGATTACTGTCAAGAAGTTGGACTTTTTTAATATAACTTGAAATAATTTGAAAGTCTTCTGAAAATGCAGATTCTCTAACTATTTGTGGAAATAAACCTTTAAACCCAAACTCGTCTCGCATCCATGACGATATTTCATAATAATCCTGAGCCTCTGATTTTGAAAACACACAATAACAAACTCCCGACTGAAGTAACACAATTAAAAGAACAGTTTTACGTCTCATTTCATCTAAAATATTCTCATCAAAGCCACAAATTCTCTTCTTAATGCTCGTGGTCATCAGGATTTCTTTCCCAGATCCTGTTTGATTATTTGATCCTGTGTTGGTCTTCAGGTGCCCCCCCCCCCAACAGTCATAAACAATCATTGAGCTCACACAAAGGACAAAGGGAAAAGTTTCTCCCTTGATTGAAAGTGTAAGTAAAGCTGAGGACACAAATGAAATCGGTCCGAGCGACCTTCGCCTGATTCTCTGACGACCTGTACTTTTCTCTTCCAGTTACATTCGTCCCATCACCACACGAGCTTCACTTATAGGAGATCAATGCATCTTGTTTTTCCTGCGAGCGCCGCGGAGACTATTCAGTCACACTTTGTTTACCGCCGTCATCTAAACATGGCATTATCTAGCAAATACAAGTATGGAGGCTCTGGGCAATTACTGTAGTGTCAGACAGTTTTCATTATTGATCAGCGAACGGCCTTTCAAATGTCCTTCTTTTCACAAACACATGTATTTAGTCCTTTGTTCGGTAACATCAGCCTAGAATAGAGGCTGAGGGCATCGGGGTGAAAGGTATTGGATGTTTGTCGGCTGCACCAATATTGTTTTTCACCCACTGATGGTTGCTGCTTTTTTTGAAAAGGATTATTTGCCAAACTATAGCTGCAGGTTAACTGTGAATTCAAATGTCTAAAGTCCACCTCCACTGAAAAGTGTGTTTGTTTCTATGTTTTTTTTACGTCCATATACTTCAGTTTAACAGTATGTTAAAGATGTGGTGATGTAAGTTGTGATTTCATGACAACACAACGTCCCAAAGTGTGATGTAGAAACGAGACGCACACACACATTCACTGAAAACTGTATTTCTATTGTTTTTTACGTTTGTATAATGTCAATTCCAGACGAGTCAGAGTTTGTGCACAGAATACAATCACTGAAAATTTACTATTTTAAAATATTTGTATGTTTTTTGAAAGTTTTTATTGTGGATTTGTCAATGAGCTGTAATATGAAGCATTTAAAAAAAGAAGAATCATCCTTTTTCTGTAGTAGAACCACATTGAACACAACACATCACTCATATCATATCATTGTGTGTTAAAATAGCTGTAAAATGCAACAAAAGACACAAAATCGAATTGGTGAAACAGGAAGTGAACGAATGAGCGTCTTCAAACCAGATCTGTGAGCTTGGAGATAACAAGACGCTGATTTGTCTCACACCGTTGACTGAAGAGGGGGCGGGGGGGGCGGGGGGGTTGGGGCTGAAGGAAATTAGCTGCCGGGAGCATTCCACAAACAACTTCTGCCCCGGTCATGGATTATTCTTTTTTTTGGGGAGGGGGAGTGATTTAATTTTGTGGACAGTACTTCTTTTATTTTTTTATAAATTATTGTGACTGTTGGAGATTTGCTCGATAAAGGATCACAGAAGAGAAAAACTGATATTTGATTTTATTTGAGTATTTTTATATTTTCAAACATTTATGAAATCCTTCTGAAAATGCAGATTCTCAAATTCCAATAGTCCATGATCGACTATTCCTTAATAATAAAACATCAAAGCCTGACTCCTCTTACATCAGAGAGGAGATTTTAAAACTGTATTTTACTCTTTGTCGCCTCATCTGTGAAATCTTCTGTATTTTTTTATTTGTTTTCAGACTATTTTCTCAGTTGTTGCCCAAAAACACGATATTGTGACAGTACAACTAGTTTGAAATATGAAATTTAGTCGATTAAAGTGTGATGTGGAAACCTTAAACATACAAAACACTAAAAATTTACTGATTACTGTCAAGAAGTTGGACTTTTTTAATATAACTTCAAATAATTAGAAATTCTTCTGAAAATGCAGATTCTCTAATTCAACTATTTCTGGAAATAAACCTGCAAACCGAGATTTGCTCTCACGTTTCCTGACGTTTCCATTCAGATGTTGAAGCGAGAAATCCAACCGAGGGCTTTCTGGTTTATAGAGGCAGTAACAGTGTAATATCCTCCTCAACCCTGAGTGTGTGTGTGTGTGTGTGTGTCTGTGTGTGTGTGTGTGTGTCCCTGGTGCAGGCGGGTGAGGGGAGAGATCAGTGGCCCACACATGGCTGTAATTTAATGGAGAATTGCCCAGTGGTTCCTGTGCAGAGGTAAACACAGCAATAGTCGGGCTTTTGTTGTTGCGTGACTACGACAACTGCCTCCATCAATAAACAATAGAGTGTTGGGAACCAGCAGAACCCCACTGTGTGCACCCCTCACTCCCATCAGCCGCCATGACCAGTCCATGAAGACGCATATCACAGAGAAAGTGAAGCTAAATAAAATAAATAAATAAACACCTTTAGAGGAAGAAAAAAAAAACACACAACTTGTTAAAAAATGAATCGACACGCGTCTCAATCAGATTTTTCAGTTTTGGGGATGAAGAGGCTCAAACTTGAGGAGTTTTGAAACACAATAAACAAAGAGATGGCAGTCAGCGTCAAGCTGTGAGTCAACAGGGGGGGGTTCGGGTGGGGGGGGGGGCGATCCTTCAAATCTCAGATTCAATCTGGGCCGGGGTCATAAACATTTACAGGGTGGGAAGTCCTGAGCGGAGGGGGGGGGCGGGGGGCTGCAGGACATCAGTCCTCCCTCACTTCTAATTAGCTTATGAGAGCGAAACACTTACACAATCCTGCCGACTCGACTCGTGCCTTTACATGTCTTCATTTCACTGGGGGGGGGGGGGGTGTGTGGGGGGGGGCAGGGAGTGTATGTCCCGCATATCTGATGTCTGGAGACGATTAAGACCCTGAGGGAGAAATTAAACTTCATTATACTTCATTGAAGGACTGATGTACTTTTAGAAAAATAATATTATATATTATATCACAACGATAACGAGTTTAAATTACACAACATCCAACTTTTGGAGAAATGTTTTCACATCTTTGTTTTATTCTTACTTATGGTTATTGTCAGTATCTTAATTTTTTTATATTTTCCTTAGTGGACTGAATTCCAGACTTTTGTTTTTCTGGGTATTTCATCGTAGTTTTACTTTTTAATAGAAACATATATATGAAACATTATATTTGGATTTGGGGACATTTAGCTTTTGTTATTTAAAAAAGATGAATGTTAACTTTCCTGGGTTTTGATGTTGTTGATTGTTGTTTTTACAGAATGTGTAGCTGTTGGTTTGTGGTTCACACTGATGGATGAAGGTTTGTGGAACCTGGATATAAAAGTTTGAATGTTTGTTTCTCTTATTAAACTCTTGACTCTCTTAAAATCTTACTATTGATCTTATTCAGAATAAAATTTTTTGTTTATTATGCCCGGTAGTGTATTCCATTCATATTCCTGTTTTCATCATTAAGCCATTATATCCAACATTATTCCACCAGTTTTAAAACCCAAACCTGGAGTAGTTTAATAACTATGATTCAGTTAGTTTTTTGTTTATTAAAATAATTTGGGGTGTTTTCTTTCTAATTTCCCTCTTGTTTACATCCATGTGTTCTCAGTCAGGATGTAACAATGAGATTAAGACGTTGACATAATGTGAAAAAGGTCAGAAAAGTCCACATGTCTTCATTTGATTATTGCTTCTACTGTGAGGATTTCAATATTTTAACTACTGTCTGTGTCTGACAGAATTCTAAACAAATAAAGATAGAAGCATTTCAAATTATATTTGTACTCTTAACATTAAAGATAGGAGTAGTTTTGGCTAGATATTATGCCTTCATACAAATGATTTTAATAACTGTTGCTGGTTAGTGTTAATAATGAATCTTTTAACTTGTTCTAATTTCTAACTTCTGTATTAAAGCGTAATTCCCTTAGATTCACTCAACATCATATAGATTTCGAGCAGCTGTCTGATAAGTTCTGGAGGTCGGACAGAGTGTCTTCATTTGATTATTGCTTCTACCCAGGATGATTTTTCTTCAGGTTAGATAATCAGAAAATGTTGTTTTCATGACATTCTCCTACTCAGACTGTATTAACAGGGTGAATATGAGAATATTATAATCCATCAATGATAAAGACTAAACAGAACAATCAGAGAAGCAGTTGGTCAAACGCTCAGAAATTCTGATTAGATAAGAAAAGATCAAGCTTTATTAGTCAGAATACAAGAAAATGTGTCATGTTAAAGCAATATAAAGTAAAAAAACTAGTAAATATGCATTATAAACATAAGGAAATGTACAAACTAGTATTGATATTCACACTGTAAACAGCATATGTGAAATGTGAAAGGAAAATTATCAAGATTGCACCGAAGAAATATTGAAATTGCACTGAAATTGAAAAGTAAAAATGAGATTACACCTTAAATTGCTGATAAATATCAACTAGCTGAACAGAACTCGTAGTATTTTATTTGTGTAGCCCCAACTTATATTATAAGTATAAATATTATAATCCCTCAATGATAAAGACTAAACAGAACGCTCAGTGAAGCCTGAAGTGCTGCCGGCCCTCAGAAGACCCTCGGGTGCTGGAGGAGCTGAATACAGATGAAGCGTAAAGCACTTGACTCAAGATTCAAGATTCAAGATTCAAGATTCAAGATTCAAGATTCAAGATTTTTTATTGTCAAATGAACAGAGATAACATGAAGTAGTCACTGTCAATGAAATGCTTGGGTCACACACTCTCTTTAAGCAATGCTCAGTAATTTCAACCCAAAAAAATAAAATAAAAATAGAAATAGTATAAAATAGAATAAAATAGAATAACAATGAAATAGAATATCAAAAATTTAAAAATAGAAAATAAAATATATACATCTAAATATATATCTTTACAGATGAATGTTCAAGTGACTGTACAGTGACTGTGGTGGTTCTACTGGGACTCAGGCACTGGGAGACACTGGGAGACACTGGGACTGAGACACTGGGAGACACTGGGACTGAGACACTGGGAGACACTGGGAGACACTGGGACTGAGACACTGGGAGACACTGGGAGACACTGGGACTGAGACACTGGGAGACACTGGGACTGAGACACTGGGAGACACTGGGACTGAGACACTGGGAGACACTGGGAGAAACTGGGACTGAGACACTGGGAGACACTGGGAGACACTGGAACTCGGATACTGGGAGACACTGGAACTGAGACACTGGAAGACACTGTTAGACACTGCTAGACACTGGGAGACACTGGGAGACACTGGGACTGAGACACTGGGAGACACTGGGAGACACTGGGACTGAGACACTGGGAGACACTGGGAGACACTGGGAGACACTGGGACTGAGACACTGGGAGACACTGGGACTGAGACACTGGGAGACACTGGGAGAAACTGGGACTGAGACACTGGGAGACACTGGGAGACACTGGAACTCGGATACTGGGAGACACTGGAACTGAGACACTGGAAGACACTGTTAGACACTGCTAGACACTGGGAGACACTGGGAGACACTGGGACTGAGACACTGGGAGACACTGGGAGACACTGGGAGACACTGGGAGACACTGGGAGACACTGGGACTGAGACACTGGGAGACACTGGGAGACACTGGGAGACACTGTTAGACACTGGGAGACACTGGGAGACACTGGGAGACACTGGGACTGAGACACTGGGAGACACTGGGACACTGGGACTGAGACACTGGGAGACACTGGGAGACACTGTTAGACACTGGGAGACACTGGGAGACACTGGGAGACACTGGGAGACACTGGGAGACACCTGGTGGGTCTCCAGCCTCTTCAATGCTTCCAGCAGCCATTGACAGAGACAGCTGTGGAGCTCGGAGGAATCGACTCTGCGACGGCTGAAAGAAGGAACTCGTAATCCCCTCCGCCTCGGCCGCTACTGGATTCACTTTAAATTGTTTCTTCCCATTTCCTGGAGGAACCTGGAGTTTCTCTAACTTTCAACCCTCGAAAACGTTGTATCTTCTCATTGATTCCACGAGGTTCAGTGTGTGAGAGAAGACGGGAAAAAAAAACGTCAATAAAAAGACGTGTTGGTGTTTGTGTCTCCGTCTCGTCCAGCGAGTGGAGAGAATCATGTGTGTTGAGCAGGCACATGGATAAGAGTGTATTGTGGTTGTTATAGCAACCGCAGAAATGGCTTCTCTGCTGAACAATGGTCAGATGGGCCTTGGGGAGGCCTAGGTGCCCCCCCCCTCCTCTCCCTCCCTCCACACCCACATCTGCTGCCCCCCCCATTAGACTTATAGGATGTTCTGCCGATTATTTTCTGTCCTGCTTCCCCCTTTCAAAAAGTGACAGGCTGAGAGAATGAGAGGATGAAATTAGGAATTCTGCCAACATCTGTCCAGGAACTGTGGTGTGGTGAGCGCCGGTAGCACAGCGTCGATAGGAAGTAGCAGAGGGAGAGAGAGGGAGGGAGAGAGAGAGAGAGAGGGCCTGTGGAAGTTATTCAGCTCAGCGGGGGTGCAAAGTGTGTGACAAACGTTCTTATGTTTGAAAAAAGGCAAAAACAATTCCAGAGGAAGTGCCAGAAACCTCCAGCCGGACAAATGATCATCGTGGCCGAGCTTCTGTGATGAAGTATTTAGTTTGAGATTAAATAACACAACAGGGAATAAAAGCAACAGGTGGATAAACAGGAGCCGACAACACAAAGCAGGACAACACAATGGACCTAAAACACTGACTCACAACAAAGAGATGTGTCTGTATGAGAGTTCATACGTTTGTTTGTTTGTTTGTTTGTTTTAATCACTGGATGTTTCTAATTCTTTTTTTTTTTAGAATATTTTATTTTTCCAAATATTTTCACAATGCAAGAGAACATGCAGAACACTCTACATTAAACATTACAGAAAATTACGTAACAAAATAAAAAAAAATACACACACAGATGAAATAAAACTAATTAAAAAAATAAAGTAAATAATTTCTCCCCACCAAAGAGAAAACAAAAAACAAAAAAAAGTTATAAATACGGCAATGACACAGTAAATAATGTAATTCAGAGCTCAAAATAGTTACAGTCCTATGATACCGTTGGTGGTGTATCCATGAACTCCAAATAAGGCTGCCAGATTTTCAAAAATAACTTATATTTCTTTCTGAGACTATATGTAATCTTTTCAAGAGGAATACAACTGTTCATTTCCACAGACCATCTGTCCGTGAGAGTCGGGGAATCAGACTTCCATGTTTCTAATTCTTTAAAATCTTCTACGCAACTGAAATGTTTCCGCTTGAAGACGACCGAGCAAAAGCTGTGGTGTGAGAATGTGTGTGCGAGAGAGGGGGGGGGGGGAGGGTGTGTTACTTTATGGGAGGCACAACTGTAAATCGCCTGTTACACAAAAAGGAGAAAACCCGACAGTGTCTTTTGTCCTTTGTCGCGGTTTGAATTGGAAAGAAGCCACCTGCCAGAGAGGAAACACACAATCACACAGGAGACACACACAGAAACCTGGGAGTGTTATCACAATCACAACTTTACTTCACAAACAGTATCGATACATATCTCAAATTCTGATTAGATAAGAAAAAATCAAGCTAAATTAGTCAGAATACAAGAAAACGTGTCATGTTAAAGCAGCATATAGTAAAAAAACAAGTAAATATGCATTTTAAACATAAGGAAAAGTATAAACTTGTATTGATATTCACACTGTAAACAGCTTATGTCAAAATCAGAATCAGAATCAGAAGGTATTTATTGTATTTGTTTACATCTACCTGGAATTTGCTCTGGTTATTGGTGCATACAATGAACATAGAAACATAAAGACACAATAAATACACCACACATAAGAAAAACAATAAAAAACAATATATATTTACTCACTATTTACTTCTTATTTACTCACTTTTTCTAATATTTATACAAAGTAACATTAATTTAGACATAAGCATATCTATATAAAAATATATAAAAGATATAAAAAGTGAAGTATTAAGTGAAATGCAAAATGCAAAACAGTGAACAGTGTCAAATTACAATATGCAATGTACTACAGTTTAATATAATATGTGTGTATTTAACAAATGTGAAAGGAAAATTATCAAGATTGCACCGAAGAAATATTGAAATTGCACTAAAATTGTAAAGTTAAAGAGATTACACATTAAATTGCTGATAAATATCAAGTATTTAAACAGAAATTGTGGTATTTTATTTGTGTAACTCCAACAATCTCTGTATTCTACAACATCAGAATCAGAATCAGAACATAACATATGTAAATATGCATTATAAACATAAGGAAATGTACAAACTAGTATTGATATTCACACTGTAAACAGCATATGTGAAATGTGAAAGGAAAATTGTCAAGATTGCACCGAAGCAATATTGAAATTGCACTAAAATTGAAAAGTAAAAATGAGACTTCACATTAAATTGCTGACAGATATCAAGTAGCTAAACAGAACTCGTAGTATTTTATTTGTGTAGCCTCAACAATCTCTGTATTCTACAACATATGAATCAGAATCAGAATCAGAATCAGAATCAGAATCAGAATCATAACATATGAAATCCTTAAATATTAGGGTCTTGACTCAGAAAAGCCCAAAACTCTTCATCTCCTGCATGAAGCTGCAAAGTGAAGCGTCCGAACTCGTGGGACCAGTTTGATTCTCTGAGTCGTTTGACAAGTTCTGCGTTGATCAATAACTTCTTCTGTCCTCCCAGGTATGCCCCCCCCCCACACACACACACACTCACACAGGGACACACACAAAGCCCGAGTCAGGCCCGAGGTTTCCAAACACATTGTGAGCGCTGATGCATTTACAAGTGAGAGGGAAGAGGGCACCCCCCCCCCCAAACCCCCAAACCCCCAAACCCCCACTTCCATATTGATTAAACAAATTTGCCACAAATCATTTTACAAATGCCCAGCGGGGGGGCTTTAGAGTGAGGTGGAAACACTCCATTCAGTTCCATTCAGGCTCTGCCCCCCCCCGCCCCCCCCGCAGGGCTGAAGCCTCGACTCTGGGCTCGTCTAAGCGTGCTGACAAGCCTCTGATCCCCCCCGGCCATCTGCAGGGTGGGCCGGCCAGCGCTCGGGGGGGCTTTGTGTTCAGGAGATTTAACACTGAAAACTGGGAAAAGAAGAAAAACACTTGAGGGTGAAGGACTCGCCTCGTAACACAACGGTTGTGGCTCATTTGCAAAACACACAAAATCAAACTGTGAAGTCAGAGTGACCCGGACCAAAGGGAAACCTGTCCATAAACCTCTTTATGATCTTTAATAATATCTGGATATTTAACCATGAGTCAGACAAACAAGTGGCTTCCTGTGTTCCAGGTATCTACAGGCTCCGCCTCCCTCACCCACGCTCTGTCTTTGTGAATGAAAGTGGGTGGAGACAGTTTTCTGGAGCCAGTGTACGTTTGTGCAAGTCAGTGTTTTTGAAAGGAGGGGTGTGTGTGTGTGTGTGTGTGTGTGTGTGTGTGTGTGTGTGTGTGTGTGTGTGTGTGTGTGTGTGTGTGTGTGTGTGTGTGTGTGTGTGTGTGTGTGTGTGTGTGCATGAGCTGCAGGAGGAACATAAACAAACAAAGATATAAGTTTCATCCAACCCAGAAAGCTGAGTTTCTTTAGTATGGATTTCTTTTTTTCCAGTTTTTATCTGTAGTATCTTTCCTTTAAAATTACATTATGTGATCAATTAATGAAAATAGTGATCAAGTGAAAACAGCAGGAGGTCGAGCGAGTGGGCGTGTCGATGGCGTTTCTAACACGCAGCTGTATGAACAATAAGCCGGAGCGACAAATATGTCAAAAGTTAATGAACAGCAACACTGGTGTCGATGTCCTGTAAACAAAAACATTGACATTCTCCAGATTTCATGTCTGAAAACCTCTAAACTGTGTCGCATGCTGCCAAGATAATACCCACAATGCCTCACACCTTCACCCTTCACACACGGCACAGAGATCTGTTAATTACGACGGGTGAAAACCCTCATAAATTGCACTTCATCATCATATATATCCCCGGCTCTAACAGCGTGGAGGTGGAGTGGTCTGTTAAAACAAGGGGCCGTCCCTTCCCGTCTCATAACCTCAAACACATGGTCAGCTCCTATTATTTTAACTGCTTCCAGTGACTTCAGATCTCGCTCGACCTCTGAGTGCAATCAGGAGAGGGAGCGGCCACGTTAAAAAAAACCGGGGCGAGCCGACGACAGCTTGGGTTTCTCCGTTAGATACGATTACAGATAGAAACTTTATAAAATGATTGATCAACCAATTCCTCCCTGGATGGAGGCAAAAACTAAACCACAGTCAGAAGTTAAATCAAATGACAAATCTTTAAATATCATTTTTGTTTTTTTGTTTATTTGTTTATTTAGAAGGATCCCCATGCTACATGTTACGTTTTAACATTTAAAACATACGTTAAATTACAAATATCAAAAGTTAAAATTAGGGCTGGGCAAGTTAACTCGTTTTAATCGAGTTAACTCAAGTGATGAGTTAACTCGATTGTTTATCCGCCAATTATTTTCTTTTTTCCTGTTCTGCAGCAGTCAGCAACAGACTTTCACAAAATAAAAGCCTGACTTTCACAATAAAACAATAAATAATCAAACCTGAGTGAATGCGAGATAAAATAATTAATCGAGTTAACTCATCACTTGAGTTAACACGAGTTAACTCGATTGAAACGAGTTAACTTGCCCAGCCCTAGTTAAAATACATTAAAATAATGATCATACAATTTTAAATTAAATAATTTAGTGGTTATGCAATTTTACCTTTGTCATGATATAAAACACTGATACGTCCAGTTTCATAGAAGCGAAAAACTGCAAACCATGTAAGAGAATACTACACATTTATGTACAGTTCATCACAAGTATGCTGTACCCAAGTGTTTCATGATTTGCTTTTTGAACGTACATTTACGTGTCACGTTTATAATTTCTGTTGGTCGTAGGTTCCATGACTTCATGGCTCTGTATCCCACAATGCGTTTAAGAGAATTGGTTTTATTTTAACAATATCTTCAGTGGCTCCTCCTCCAGTTTGTCTCTGTGAAGGATCCGGCTCCTGTTGGAGTCAGAGCAGCGATGATGATGAGGCCTCACAGCAGCAAACAGGTAATGCCCAAAACAGCTGTGTGAATATTCAGCTGCCTAGATCGGACCCCTGCCCCCCCCCCCCCCTGCAGGGTGGGCCGGTCACCAGTGGGGCTGCTGGGAAAAACAGCTTCTTTCCCATCAGCTCATATGGAATTCTTCAAAAGTCAGATTCACGCAAACATGCTCTGATGTATCTGCACCTCCAACATTCATGCTTTATGCCGGCTTCTTGATTTTTCTTCCGCTCACAGACGAGCTCTGAATGTTTCCCCAGAAACCCAATCCAACCAAACAGGCCCATCGCTCATAAAGACGCCACATGAGTGATGAGAGCGCGGCGAGTTACAGCGACCCGGGGACACACAACTCTTCCCTTCTCCCAAACACACAAATTCCAACAACTCGTCTGCGTTCTCCAGCGATTTCAAATCAGTTGTTTGTAGAAAAAAATCTTTTCAAACACTGGTTTTTGAAAAGATTTCACTCATTTTAAAATGATTATTGAAGACGTGAAAGCCGCCGGTCTGTTCACTCGATATTGACGAGCACCTGACTATGACATGAAATCAATATCTTTTTCTAGTTTGCTGCGGTTGCTATAGCGCCGGCTGCAGATGAAGGACGGCAGCGATAATACATAAGCTGCCGATGGTGGAAGAGACATATTTTAAATCCAGTGTGTGTTTAACATCTGTAAAAATCTAACGTTGGGATCTTGGATGCTGAATAAATGAGGTTGAGTTTGAGATAAATATTAAAAATAACTAATTTATTCTGGATAAATGAATAAATGATTAATAAACTGACATATCAATAACTAATTTATTCTGGATTAAACATATAAATGATTAATAAACTGACATATTCCCCCCCCCCGTGGATCCAGAACTCTCTCCACTCACCTATAGTCGGAAGTCAAAGAGGCTTCTCTCTGCACACAATGAGATAAATATACTACTCCACTCTCGCCTGCAGATTTTTCTCATAAAAAACCCTTTGATAGTTTAGCCATCTGGCCGGAGCCCAAAAAAAAGTCCTCATAAAAGAGGCCCAAATAAGGTCAGGGGTCACTCCCTCCCTAGGTCAGGGGCCCTGGAAGGTTGTTATAGTGGACTTTACTAAAGTTGTCAGCTCAGATCCCCTTGACAAATTAAAGCACATTCTTCTCTTTTTAACAAGTATTCCGTTACAGTCGGAATTCTCCAAAAGGAAATGTTGTTCATACTTAGTTTTTGTGGGAGTGGGGGGGGGAGTGGGAGTGGGAGGGGGCTGGGCTGCACAGATATGGAATATGAACCCAGGGAAACTAATCCATGATACATCTACAAACATCTTTAAATACACAATAATCAGACCCTGAGAGTTTCTCCTTTTCTCCGGAATCCTTCCCTTGGAGGTCTCTGAGATGAGACCTTTGTGTGTGTGGGTGAGTACACAGCCTTGACTCAACACATTGTACATTAAAGGTGCAGTGACAGCCTGTCATTAACCCTGACCCGTCTGCGTCTGCGTCCCAGCGTCCAGGGGATGAAAGGCTCGGACTTATCACACAGACACATTCAGCTGGCTGCTGCTGTCTGTGTGTCAGCGAGGGAATCTGCACGTTAACACAATACAGACACACACTGTGGAGCTCGCCGTGAGACACAAAGACCACAGAGGTCTCCGGCTAATTCCTCCGAACGTTGACGTGTTGCACGGGTCCTCGATGCTTTAATGGACTTTTACTAACCTGTTTAACGCTGTTTCCAGACATAAAATCCAGAAAATGGACAGAAAATTGAGTTTTCCTTTCACGTATGAAGAACGCAGAAGGAGATCCACCTCATTTAAAACAATAGGAACATTCAGGTGAAGGGCGGAGCCTCGGTGGAGCAGCTGGAGGCAGAAACAACTGTGATGTTCATCTCTTATTTTGCCAAAAGCTCTCATTGTCTTTTTTACTTTTTCAGATTTTCATCTTGGTCTAAAAGTCTTCTACGTGTACGGCTCCTCTTTTTCCTCCTGAGATATTTGAGATCTTCAAATGTTGAGAGTTGTCTCCAACAGAGGAAAGCAAAGCCAATGGTGACTCTTAATATCTACTATAACAAAATTTAAGATCCAGAATAAACCTTCTAAAAACCTGATTTGTCTTCTAGTTCTACGACTTAGCGTCTGGAGGCAGAAACATCATCAAAAATCATCTCTTATTTAGAAAGCTTTCGAATCTCATTGTCTTTTTTGAATTTCATCTTGGTCTTATAATCGTTTACGTGTACGGCTCCCCTTTTTTAAATCCTGAGATATTTGAGCTGTTCCAGTATCACATCCGTCGTGTATTAGAAACGTGGATACAACATGGATACACACACACAGCCGCTCTGGAACATTTCATGTAAATGTCTAGATTTCTGAAAAAAGCAACTTGGAATAAACGTTTTAAGTTCAGCATGGAGATTCATCCCTTCGATTGATGAGTGTGTCTCCATCAGAGGAAAGCAAAGCCTTAATAACTCTGCTTCTACTTCTGTCATTCAACGAATTTAAGATCCAGAATAAACCTGATTTGTCTTATTTGTTAGAAGACAAACTTAGCTGAGCCAAGGAGGTTATGTTTTCACCCCAT
Source organism: Limanda limanda (assembly GCF_963576545.1). Lineage (NCBI taxonomy): Eukaryota > Metazoa > Chordata > Actinopteri > Pleuronectiformes > Pleuronectidae > Limanda > Limanda limanda. The sequence goes on along the minus strand of NC_083642.1, from coordinate 2,448,573 downwards.
CCAACTCCCCATCCATCAAATTTGGTAGAGAGGTGAAGTTTGACCCAAGGACGACCCCAAGATCTGGATCAGGGGTCAGATATTAGAGATGTTTGTTTATTTCTCAGAATAATTCATGGATCTTGAAACAATCATACCCGTTTAGAAGACTGATATTTAGTGTGTGTGTGTGTGTGTGTGTGTGTGTGTGTGTGTGTGTGTGTGTGTGTGTGTGTGTGTGTGTGTGTGTTATTTGGTTAAGATTCTAATAAACAGTTGGGCCTTGGTGGAGAAAGGAACTCTAGTGACATCCTGGTTCTTCTGAGTGAGAGGATCCCAGATGACGTCGAGGTTGAGCAGCGCTACATCTGTTTTTATACCTTTTTAGACTTTCACACCCATGAGAATGTGTTTGGTTCCCCCCCCCACACGCATTCAAAAACAAATCCACAACAGTCAAACAAACGCCGGGCACATGACAGCCCCTATGTGGACAAGGACAAGTGCTTTCCACCACACAGCTGCTGGGATGTAAATTTGTCTTGCGCTCATTGTCTTAAGTCTTTAGAGAAGAAGTCGCTCGGGCTCCATGCTCCAGTCGCTCCCTAAGGAAGCTGCTGCTGGATGATGCATGGACTGAAGTGTCCAGTTTCAGGGGAAACGCTGGGAGAGTCGGTCGGAGCCGATGAGCTCCATTAACCACCGCGGAGGAAGTGGAGCTCGCAGGTTCTCTGGAGCAATCGATACCGAGCAGGCTACAGGTGGTTCTGGGTCGCCACAGAGGAGTGGGACGGGTTCATATGCAGATGTTTCTAAGACCTTTAAAGGGACTCTTACCTTTGTTGCATTTTTACACTTTTTTTGGATAAGGTTAAATTGGTATTAATAAGGTAATGACACTCTAAAATGCAAGACAGACCCACCAGGAGTAAAAACAAACAATTATTTCACTCTCATAATATTTAGTGAAAACTTCAACCAATAAAATTCTTCGGACCGAAGGACCTTATTGGCCGACAGACCTGTCTGTTTGCTGCATGGACATGCAGGTTTTCCGTCTGCTTCTTGTGGCGCATTCGGGCCCGCGTCATCAAGGCATGTGAATGTAAATGTATATAACTTACCGAATCCATTGCTTTGGTAAACAAAAACTCACGTGCGTGCGCGGAGGCAGTAGGTGGTAAGTCTGCTTGTAAATAAAGTTTCTTCAAAAAAACACCGCAGATGGGAACGAGGGGGTGGGGCATTGGAGGAAGGCGGGATGATTTGAATGTGCTGTAATTCTCAAATGCAACAAAGGTAAGAGTCCCTTTAAGGGCAGAAAGTCTGTCCACAAGCTGGATTTTACATAATCAAATAATATATTAACAAATCGATGATCAATCTGTTCATCTTCCAGTCTCCCTCTGTCCTCAGAGCCTTAAATTGGATTAGGAGGAAATGAGGAGACACTTAATATAAAGAGCAGGTCTGACACCTCCTCTCTGTGGAAAGAAGACAAACACACGAGAGGAAAAACCAAAGAACATTCTTGATTCATTGTCCGACGAGCTTTCTCTTCTTATCTTTCTCAATGAGCTGATTATGAAAGGTGTCGGGGGTTGGAGACAGCTTTCTGCAGATGTTGCCTAGAATGCAACTTCTCCAGTTTCTTATAGTTTGCATAACCATGACGGCTGAAAACAGACAAACACATTTAATCTTTGTTAATTGTAGGTTTCTGTGTTCAAAGGCTGGAGCCTGAGGTCAATGTTCACACCTGGAAACTGAGCTTCTGCATAAGATGGATAATGAAATCTCAAAAATGCTGTTTATCTTCATTTAGCCTCTGAATATACAGTGAAAACTAAAAGAATGATCCATTAAATACATGTTTATCTGCAGATTATGAATGAATTCCAAATTCCATCTGCATGTCATAAACAGTAGTGGGAAATATCCATTGACATTAACAATACAGCTGAAATTAAGTGCAGTTTTTATGTTCTTGTGCTCAAGTTCTTTCCATATTTCAAATTAAATAGTGTTTATTTTACATTTAACTGGAGTCACAGGTAACTTGGCACATTCAGATTTTAATCACAGAACAAATGATTATTTCATACAAACAACGAATCTGTAACATATAAAAAGCTTTATATGAGACATAAATGTAATATAAAACCTGATCAGGACATTCCTGTATCTTTAATAATCTCACTTTTGACCCTTTATGCAGATTTCTCTCACAAACACTGTTCTTTAACCCCGAAAGCCGGACTTTCACCAGCAATTCATAACTTTTAAACTACATTAAATTGCCCTTTGACCCGGGAGAAGCATCACAACACGTCCGGCTGCTCCGTCTCTCCCGCTGAGCGCCCGGCTCTGAACGCCGCTGCGACCCGGCGGCGAGCACCTGTTGGGACGTTTCTGAGGAACATCTCCAGCTCCTGGTGGAGCAGCGGGAGGAAGTGACATGTCTCCAGAGCCCATAACACAGCTTGCATTCCATGTGTTGAACAGTGAGGGTGTCCTCTTTTGAACAGGAATGCACCACGGTGGAATAATTGCCCTTACTCCTCTCTGGCCACTTAGTTAAAAGGGATTCAGATGGTTTGGGATCTCTCTCTCTCTCTCCCTCTCTCTCTCTCTCTCTCTCTCTACACCACCCCTCCTCCCATGGGGAAGGGAGAGGAGGACAGCGAGAGGGGGGGATGGGTGTATTTGACTTGGGAGAGCTGATTTTGGAAAAGGGAGGGAGGGAGGGGTGGGGGGTAAGAGCATTTACATAAAAAGGCCAAAGTGAGATTTTTGCCTCCATTTTTTCATCCACACGTTTACTGATCTGTTGTTTCAAACCCACAAAACTCTCAATTACAGCTGTTTCTCCCCAGATGTTCCTTCAATAACTTTACTAAAGTGTGTAACTTGCACAAAAAGACGTTGATATTGGATTAAAGCGGCGTTTTAAGAAGTCACATGATCCCCTCGGACGGCGGCTCGGCTCCTTGTCACCTCTGGTTGGCTGGGGGGTCCCGGGGGTCCGGGCTGCCAGGGTGCTGGTGGGACAAGTGACTGCATGTGGCTTATCTAACCCTACACATGGATGTTGTCTCACACACACAGACACACACACACACAGACACACACACACACTGCATTTGTTTAGTGAATCATGGGCCGGCCAGCGGAACAGGTTTGAGAGTTTTTGTTGCTGCAAGTAACTTTTGAGAAATTACTTTTGGGGGGAATCGGTTTCTCATTGTGAGTTTTGCAGCAGGTTTTTCAGGCTGGAAATATTTGACTGCTTCTAGAATCTCCCTCAGGATGTTACACAACATTTCACATTTCACAACCAGAATCAGAATTGGTGTTTATTGCAAATAAACGGATCTACATGAATTTCATAAACACCAGAAACAAACATGTACAAAATTGACATTAAGTTTAGAATAGTTCGATTTCTTTGACATTATTGAAACATAATGACTTTAATGTTATTTTCATAAACTTTCTATAAAGTTGCATTTTCCTAGATTCAAGATTCAAAATTCAAGATTTTTTATTGTCAGATGAACAGAGATAACATGAAGTAGTCACTGTCAATGAAATGCTTGGGTCACACGCTCTCTTTAAGCAATTCTCAGTAATTTCAACCCCAAAAAATAAAATAAAATAAAAATAGAAATAGAAATAGTCAACAAGGTAGTTAGTTTACACACAGGCTGAGGTCGAAGGTTAATTGAATTAATTTGACGTCACTGATGAAAAGCTGCAGTGGATCCTGACGTGTGACTTCTATCTGTTTCACCACCGATCGTCTGTCACCTCCTGGTCTCCCTGGTATCATGCTCCTGTGATTCTCCTCAGTCCCATTGAGTCGCTCTTATGTTTGCGACCCCCGCCCCCCCCCCCCTCAACCCCCCCACCGTGGGGCTAATTAAAACAATTTCAAGGACAAAGGAGCGGAGGCCATTGTATCACACAAGCAGCAGTGCAACGGATATGCTGCCAGAGGGGCACAGTGGTGGAGGATTAGTCCCGTCGCAGATGGACACGTCAGCCGCCCGCCGCCGCCAGGGAGGAGGGCCGGAGCATGAGTCATCGTTTATGGGAATGTAAATACAGTCTGAAGATATTTAATGAGATTATGAGTCAGAGCAGGATCAAGGGAAAGAGAAAAGTGGATCTTTATCTGATTTGACCTGTTGCTCTGCAGCAGAACAGAAAAGGAACATTTGGGCCTTTTGAATTCAAATATCAGACTCATTATGTCGTGGTACATAGAAACACTGTTTTGCTTTTTGCTTTTCACTTTTTATATCTTTTATCTTTTATATATTTTTATATAGATATGTTTATGTCTAAATAAATGCTACCTTGTATATATATTAGAAAAAGTGAGTAAATAACAGGTAAATAGTGAGTAAATATATATTGTTATTATTGTTTTTCTTATGTGTGGTGTATTTATTGTGTTTTATGTTTCTATGTTCATTGTATGCACCAATAACCAGAGCATGTTACACACATGTTATATTATATTATACTGCATTACATTGCATATTGCAATTTGACACTGTTCACTGTTTTGTATTTTGCATTTTGCATTTCACTTTTTATATCTTTTATCTTTTACATATTTTTATATAGATATCTTTGTCTAAATAAATGTAACTTTGTATAAATATTAGAAAAAGTGAGTAAATAACAGGGTAAATAGTGAGTAAATATATATTGTTTTTTATTGTTATTATTGTTTTTCTTATGTGTGGTGTATTTATTGTGTTTTATGTTTCTATGTTCATTGTATGCACCAATAACCAGAGCAAATTCCAGGTAGATGTAAACCTACTTGGCAATAAATACCTTCTGATTCTGATTCTGAATTATATGACATATTTAATACTATATGTACATAAACATGAATCAGTTTTGTGTCATTTTTTTGGAATCTGTCAACGAGTCAGACTAATTTAAGAGAGCCCTTCCCAAAAAAAAACCACTTAGATCTTTTTTCTGCACATTCCTGAGCCGTGCAGAGCCCCGCCCCTTTCCTAAAACACAGAGATCTGCTGGTGACAAATCTTCAAGCCGACTTCCTCTCCTTCCTTTCAACTCCAGTAACGGCTCAACGCACTGGATCCCCTTCGGTTCCAGACTCACATCCTCCGAGGAATAATATTTACGCGGCCTATTCAGAAGTCATCGAGTAGCAGAGTGAATCAGTCTCATCATATCTCGACTAGTTATCTGAATATTACATCTGGGACCAGGTTATATTGGTTAGCTATTTAGGTTTAGGTTTATGGTTAGTTATTAGCGGTTTGACGGAGGCGCTGCGGCACGCTGAGCAGGAGCCGGACAAACCGACATGTCGACAGTGAACATCTCATCCATGCTTTTAAGGCGTTGTTGTTATCTCGGAGGCCAGGCCCAAGTTATCTGACTGGAGGAACTGTATGTGAGCAGAAACAATAGGCCTGATTGAGTGCATTCCCCAGAAGGTGTTAGGTTACACGGGCCTGGTCTATTTAATAGATGATATCTGACTGAGGAGTGGGGGGGGGGGGGGGGAATTGGGTCACGTGATCTTTATCTTTTTTTTTTGGGAGAGAAATGCTTCATCATCCATAACCTGACATGAGGTTGTGCTAACAGGAAGTAGCCCGGGGCCGTGTGCTGAGGTGTAACCAGGGGAATATGAGTCTTAATAATAAATAAATCAGTTGTGTGTCCACATTGAAAAAGTATTTCGCTTCCATTCAAATCTCAAATCCTCTCCCTGATTGTACACTGGTACAAAAGGCCACATACCCCCTACTTTTTTCTTTTTTAAAGCCGCAATAATGCAATTAGCCTCACAAAGAAGATGGTAATCCATGAGCCAGTATGAGTGCATGGGTGGGGTGCATCTGTAATGACCCAAGAATGACTCTGAGGAATTTTCACACCAATAAGCTGCAGGAGAGCCAGTCTCCTCCAGCAGCTCTGCAGCAACACACACATTCATATGGTGCTCAACAAAACAACACAGTGCATTCAAATCCAAAAGGCCACTTCCTGTGTCCCGGCCTCAGGTTGAAATGTAAATCATCATTCACCAGGGCTGTGATTAGCACTTACACAGTATTTTAACAGATATCACTCCTCTGACACATTATCAGACCACCAGCAGTTTCATAGCCGGGGGTTGAATCACACATATGCTAATAAAGCAGATGTCCACAGTCCTCAACACATTCCAGGCAGCCAATAAAAACAAAGCGTCTTTCTTTTCCTCAAGGAGCAGAGCGCCGTCTCCGACTGTCTCCAACAGTCACAGAGCTTCATATAAACATTTGGTTTGGTTGGTTATCTAGGAGGACGGATCCGCTCGGTTTGAGAACACCACTCTGCGTGTTTGGCCAAGGTGTGGACGCTCGTCTGAAAAACTTTCCATGACTCTGGAAGTTTCGGGCCACGTCCCTGTGTCTCTGTGTCTCTGTGTCTCTGTGTCTCTGTCCGTCCACTGTGCCCGACGGCCGCTGGACTCATCAGCCATTGTTGTCCCTGCACAGGCATTTATTATGTCACTGCAAACATAAGCTTTGTCCTCAGATGAAGGATCAGCCAGGGTCCGTGCCCTGGAGGGGTCAAACAAACAGCAAATATGGACAGGCCACCACTTAGATCTTGGGCTCGGGTTGACATTATGGTGGCAGGGAGATCATTTCATTCAAGGCAGAAGGGGACAGAGGCCACATTTTGTGATTTTTACTCGCAGGAACCCAAAAGAAGTGAGTCTTTGTGGTGACACTGGTTAAAGCAGAGCAATTATCTTATCTCCTCTCTCTGCCCCCCCTCCATCACCGGCTCTGTTCTGTTCGAGCATATCAGAATGAAAACAAGCACATTTCCTGGGTCTGTTGCTGACTAAGGCTGAAAATAACCAGAATTATCACTGATTAGTAAAAATACTTTTTGGGAAAGATCCACTGAAAGAACCTGAGTTGACCCCGGTTAACCTCGACCTCAGTGGATATGAGAAAAAAACCATTTGAGTGAGAATTAAAAAAAAATCTGGTGCAATTTATGAATTAAACAATTTTGGAAACATACACGATAAACATTTCTTTTAAATAAACCTTTCCTGTAAAGTTGCTGAATGTAAACAGCCTCATGATTCACGCTGCTTTTATGAATGAGTCATATTCACTCTGGATTATTTTTCTCCTCTTTGAATTAGAATTAGAATTTGGCAGCGGTCGTATCTGTGAGCATTAAAAGCTTTGGAAGCAGGAAAGGTAAACACTGACCTAAGCACACACGCACACACACACACACACACACACACACACATGGACGCACACACACACACACACACACACACTAACAATGGCTTGTATGTGTAAAGATCAGATTTCCATCATGTTTGTTTTCTTAGGATAAGGCATGTGAGAACAAAGAAAATACTTTGCTTGCTCGTAACCATCTGTTGAAACCAGCGGAATTTCTAAAAGTTAAAAATAGTTTTCTTTGGTTTCGCAATAACTTCAAATGACCCAATATTCTATTCTATTAATTTAATCCATTAAATAAAGTTAAAACCCTCTAAATTGTCCTCTTTTTCTTTTTGCTTTACATTTCACAAGCATGAATGTAAATTATTGACAAACTCTCTGCTCACAGTCTGATGACAGGCTGGTAAAGTAAACACACGCTGCAGCACACAACAGAAAGTCACTGTCCTGCTCTGCGGACTATGAGAACCAAACACAAAGCAACGTGCTGACATGTGAGAACGATCAGAGGTTTGTCACAAAAACCCAGCATAAAAAAACAAATCCTGGATCCGCGAACACGGCTAAACCTGATGGCCCGAAGACCCTCACTTCCCCAGCGTTCCCAGCAGCAACTTACATCCCACCAAATATGGAATAAAAGAAAACAATTGAGCGATTGTTCCCTTCCATTCAATGCGTGGCACCGAGTGCACGGTCAAAACTCGCAAAAACATTCATTTGTTTAGGGTTAGTGGCACAGAAGCAGGGCAGGAAAACAATGGCTAAATGTCTTTGTTGCTCTATCACAAAAGCTGATAGCTGGTTATTTGCATTCACCGGATCACACTCAGCGCTCGGTGCTAAACGCTGGAGCCCACGTCGTTATAAAGGACATTGTTATAAGAAGCCAGTGGCTCTGTGTGGAGATACTGTAGCGTCCCATTGTCACAGAAAAAAAAGGGACGTTTATGAGCTCAAAATGAAAACCCACCGCCCGGACCCCCGAGGACGGGTCTCAAACCGCTGCTTTCAATCTTAAAAGCAACAACAACAAAAGAGCCGGTCGGGGAAACACTTCCTGACAAGCCCAGGATCGAGCAAAACACCATAAACAGTCAAAAAGCCAAATGAACACACGTGGAAAGGTCCATGAAAATGAAGTGGGTGAGATATTTACTTCTAAAAAACAAAAAAAAGACGAAACATGAAGATATGAACAACCTCCCACGGAGCTGAAATAATCCCACAAACAGAATGTTCCCCCTGAAAGTGATGCTATTGATTCCAGTCTCCGGCACATTAGCCTAATAATGTCTCAACAAATAATCACGCTGCTTTCAGAGGAGCAAACAAAGGTGTCTTTTTGTTGCCGGGCTGTGAAGGGGGCTGATCACATCGTCTCGCTCTATCATCTTGTATTTCTATCACACGCACAAGAGAAAAGAGGTAACACACAACAAAAAAAAAAAAAAAAGACAAGATAAAAGCCTCCAGTGTACCGAGGAATCAAAACTCACTTAAGATGTCAATAGTGTCACAGTGGAGGAGGAGAAAAAACACAGAAGATGCTTCCATTGGAAAAAACAAATCCATATCAATACTTTACCAATCAGTTAATTTCATTAAGGCATTCAATGGCGTTTACTCTGGGGACAGCAAATTGTGTGCAAACAAAGCAAAGGTCAGAAATGTATTGTGGAGGCCGAGTGACAGATTGTATCTGTGGGAGTGAAGCTGGAAAACACTCAGAGGCCGTCTGAGCCGTTTCTAACCTCCTCTGATCAGAGAAATTAACTGCAATACCAAATTCACTTAGGGTTGTTTGACATTTTCACGCCGTTTAATGCACAACGGTTGTGTGTGTGTGTCTGTGTGTGTGACTGTGTGTGTTTGTGTGATCCACTCCCGGTCGTCCTCCAGCTCTCACCTGGAGCTCTCTGGATCGGTTTATGTCCAGAAGGAATGCATCGCAACTTACGATTTCTTTAAGCAGCTGTGAGTGGAAATGGCTTTATTTTAGGGGGGGGGGGGGCGGGGGGGCGTTTATGACCCAATTCAAAGGCGGACATCTCAAACACAGGAAGGAAGGAACTGAGAAGTGCCATACAGTATCCAGAGATGAGTTTAGAGCGGCTGCTCCTCCTCCTCTCTGTGGAGAGAAGAAGGTGGGGACACAGGGGAGCAAACACACAACTTCAGATTCAGGGATTTGTTGTGTTTTATATATTTATATTGTGTATTGAAACAGAAGGATTTCCCAGTTTGGGATCAATAACGTGTATATTGGAAATTAAGTTTAAAAGATGGGGATGTGATTTGGGTAACAGAAGAACTCTTTAAGTTTGGGTCTGAATCTGAATCTGGAGCCATTGAGTGTTTTTTAAACATGTTCCTTGATTTCTATAATCAATAATTCCTGGATCTTGATTCATGAAACCGATCTAAACGAGTGTGAACTATTAGCTGCAGCTCGATTGAATTTAAAGATTGAATTTAAGGATTGAATTTAAGGATTGAATTTAAGGATTGAATTTAAGGGTTGACTAATCTCACTGTCGGGCGTTAGCAGAGCTAGGAGTCGATCCTGTTTATTTATAATTCCAACACACACACGATGAACTAAGCAAAGAACGCTTCAAACTCCTCAAGCAAATCACTGAACATGTCGCAGCCCATAGAAAGAAGCTCTGGACTCAGCTGTGATGTCACATATGGACAGAGGTGGAGGGGGTGGGGCCTTGGATTAAAGCCTGGAAGTCTGTGAGATAATAGATCAAAGCCCCTCAGAGCTCTTCTGGATTTTCCCACATGACGCTCGTCTTCATACGTGACGGAATTTCATTTGGCCTTTTTTTCAGATGTTGGTTCTGAAATCACACAAAATGTTCAAAAATGTCTCGACTTGATTAGATCACATTTATGCTTCTTCCTCCAGAAGTACGAAAATACATAGCTTTGGGCCCGATCCGTCCCATCAGATAAAATTACTTGCAAGCTGTTTGAAGCCTTTATGCTAAGCTAAGCTAGCAGATACACCCTTTTACTAACGTCTCTCATAATCATATATATAGGCCTATATATAACATTTTGAGGGATAAATGTATTAACCTTCTTATTTGATGAGAGTATGATGCCGCTCTTGTCGCATTCACAGCTGAAATGTGAGATTTCCTTTCTGGTAAAGTTACAACACTCACTTGTCTCTCATGCCTAAACCTTATATATATTAAATTATAAATATAGCTTAGCTCAGTTTAAAGCTTAGCTAGAAACACGCTAAAACAATAAGCATGGTTTCTCCAGAGATCACGAAAGTAGTGATGTGCGAAAACAATGTTTCATCAAACATCCGAGGTTAAATGAAACTCAGCATAAGTCTGAAACCTTCAGGATAAAACAGGCTAGATGTTTCAAGCAAGGACATACGTGTATTTCTCAAAATATCACTTTTGCAATGTAATAGCTACTCAACATTAGCTGAAGTAAAAACAAAGTGCAATATCTCTCATATCATAACTGTAAAGTAGCATAAAACCAAGGAGCATTAATGAAGTACAGGCCTCTCGAGTAACTGCTCTTGTTACCAGGAAACTTCTACATTAAGAAAACATGAATTTCACTATGTAAAAACCATAATTACTTCAAATGTACATGATGTTTAAAGACGAGTGATTTAATAAACCACTATGTGTTGTCATCATACACCAGTCAGTCACAGAATTAAAACCAGTGACGGGTTTTGACGTTTTCACTTTAATGAACCACGGACCGACTCTGAGCCGAACGCAGAGATTCAACCGACTTCACGGGAGTTGGTGGCGTCTGCCTCAGGAGCCATTAGTGCCGAGGAGAGAAATCAATGGTCGACTGTTCACAGGAGCTTCTCATTCAGGTCCCTGCATCCAAAGAATACTAAGTGCTGAGGTCTGAGTGGAGCACGAGCAAGACGGGCACTTTATTGGAAAATCTATTGGGAGAGCAACTTGGCTTTTAAGAAAATAAGACGCTGATGTACAATTGACGAGTGCGTGGATTCAGAAGGAGGAGTAGAAAATGATTATTTCCAAAAGTAAAGACAGAAATAACTTCATATATGAAGCTTTGGTAGAAAAAAAGGCTGCAACAATCCACAGTTTGAGCAGATAATACATTCTACTCTCATCGCTCTGCTGCCACCTAATGGACAAATGGGAGAACAAACCACAACAGAGGCAAATTCAAGTTGTGACCATTATTTTCAGACTTTATTCTTCTACACTTGATCGTAGGTTTAGCAGTGATGTCTGCACGTTTTATACAACTGAAAAATAGAGCGTATGAAACTAAAGATGTGTGCGAATGATTAAGTTTCATATTCAAAAGCTTTTCAGTGTTAAAATAGTCCGGAGCTACGACAATTCATTATTCTACAATGTGGAAACTAGAGCATTAATAATAAAGTTAAAGGTGTTGTTATTTTCAGTGGTTAGAAATTAAATTAAACGCTAGAAACTAAATACTGATATTAGTCGATGTCCCGCACAAACGTCTCCTTCAAAATAAAGTTCTTACTGGCAGAGAAAATAGCTTATGATGCCGTTACAATCTTTTAATTTGAAAACAAACACTCGGCTCATTGTGTGATCTCCTCCAGCGAGTGTGAGTCTGTGTAGAGCGTGTGAGGAGGAAGCGGCTCTACGGTTCTCTGCTGTGGCGGCGTGGACACAACCAGTGGGACGCCATGGACGACCACTTCCTGTCCGCCCAGGCCCAGACCCGGCGCCAGTAACGCACTCTCCTCGGGAGCTAAGGCGTTCTCCTCGACCTTAACTGTCAACATGTCCTCCGATGGGCCGCACGCCACGTCGGGTTGCGTTGCCGTGGTCACCGCGGCGGCTTTCCCCTCCGTTACCACGGTGACCTCGGTGCCGCCCTCCTGGATCAGGGCGTTGAGGCCGTCCAGCTCAGAGCAGGTGGTGATGAACGCCTGCGTGCTGCTGGCGTCCTGAGGGCTGATGGCCGTCTGCAGCAGCGCCTGGTGGAGCGGGTTGTGGGCGTCGGCCTGGTGGAGCGGGTTGTGGGTGTGGTCTGCGCCGGCCTGGTGGAGCGAGTTGTTGGTGCTGGCCTGGTGAAGCGGGTTGTGTGCGTTGGCCTGGTGGAGCGGGTTGTGGGCGTGGTCTGTGCCGGCCTGGTGGAGCGAGTTGTTGGTGCTGGCCTGGTGGAGCGGGTTGTGGGTGTGGTCTGTGCCGGCCTGGTGGAGCGGGTTGTGGGTGTGGTCGGCGCCAAGCTGCGTCAACAGGACTGTCTGGGGTCCGAGGGAAGCCTCTGCAGTCGGACACGCCCCCAGCGGCTGCATGGGGGTCAGAAGGTTGACCTGCTGGATCATGGAGTTCACCACCATGTCCTGGTTCTCCGGGCTCAGCAGCACCACGCTGGTCTTACCCAGGCGCTCCACACCGGCTGGGATCACAGGGTTCTGGTTCCCCAGCGGGTGAGACACGAGGATCTTGAGCTGTGCGTTGCTGTAAGGAGCCATCGGGTCCGACGGGGGCGGGACCTCCAGCTGGGGGGGGCACTGGGACGTGATGGGAACCAGGCTGACCGGGTCCGGGCCGGAGAGCTGGATCTGCAGCTCGTGGCTCTGAGCGTCTCGGTGCTGCTTCCTGTGGCTCCGCAGCGAGTCCTCCCGGACGAAGGAGGCGTGGCACGCGTCGCAGCCGAACGCCCGGGCGGCGTCCAGCTTGGCTCGGTACCGGGAGCCGATCGGCTTCGGGGACTCGCCTCCTCCGCTTCTCCCTGCTCCCCGGCCGCTGCCTCTCTCCGGCCTGTCGGAGTGGAACTTCTTCTTGTGGATGACCAGGTTGCTGCGCTGCTTGGAGGCAAAGTTGCAGAAGTCACACCTGAAGGGCCGCTCCTCCGAGTGGATCCTCTCGTGGACCTTGAGCGCCCCCTTGCTGGAGCAGGAGTACGTGCACGTGGCGCACTGCATGGGCTGCAGGGGCTGGTGCTCCCTCAGGTGCTGGCGCAGCGCCGTCTTGTTGGCGCAGGTGAAGTCGCAGAGCTCGCAGCGGAAGGAGTTCTCCGTGCCGTGTTTGATCTGCATGTGAGACTTGAGGTTTCCCTTCATGGCGCAGCGGTAATCACAGAACTCACACTTGAACGGCTTCTCACCCGAGTGGATCCGGACGTGTCTCTTGAGGTCGGAGTTGATTTTGAACTTTGCGTCGCACAGCTGGCACTGGAACGGTGCGTCCCCTTTCGAAAATAAAAACAAAGTATATCGTAAAAATAGGGCTCGGCGATTTCAGTCCGATCAGCTTGTGAGCATTTCAAAAACAAAGATAAATATCTGTCAGTCTCTGTAGCAGCAGAGGAGGTGACTGCACCCTCAAGGAGACATGGCTCCTCCCACTTTCTCACATCTCAGGACAACAAGACTTCACATGTGTCAAACTGGGATCAATAATCAGCTTTTATCATCAATTCTTTACTAAATAACTTGAGAAACTGAGCAACACTGCTGACTCATCGATCCATATATCTGAGAACTATTTGAAATCCAAAGAACGTCTGTGTACGGAGACATCAGTGGTCATTTATATTTATCAGTGGATTGTGCTGAAAAAATAAATCAGAGCTGTACATGTTTTATTAAATTATGTTTACAGATGATTAAAAGTCTGTTAGCTCAAACTACAGTGGGTGTATTGACACAAACTTTTCTCTGACTGTCTTCTGAAATATTTAGAAAATTTGTTCTCAAGATGCTTTGTTGGCATTTGATAAAATCAGTTTTGGGGAATATGTTATTTTTATATATTTATTAAGAATGATTTACATGTTTTGTATCACTCATTTGTAAAGATAGGTTGGTGGCTCAGGTCGCTGCTTTTTGTTGAGATCTCAATGTCTTAAAAATTTGTGGAAAAAGTACATATTGGAAAAAAATGTATCCGGCTTGTAAAATCTAAACGTATTGATGTATTGAAATTATTCTGTGAATATAAAACAAACCAAACTTTTGCTTAATTTATTTTCCATGTTTGATATTCTGTTGGAAAGGGAACAAAACTTAGAAGATGGAGACGATGAAAGACTTTGGTCTCTTGGCCAAGTGGTTTTTGAGCTATTTGTAAAAACAGAATATTAATTGTTATACCTCCACCTTGACCGTATTAATTTTCTAATGACAATAAAAACACTGAGGAATCAGCATCGAGCTGCTTTTCCCCCTAAGGACACAGGATGTTTTTTAAGTAGTCTCTAGTGATGTCACGAGAACCAATACTTACGATATCTTTCGATATGACATTAACAACATCCAAAGAATGGATTTTTGGAATCTTAGAAAATCCTTTTTTTTTTTTACACGTGGTATCGAAATTGGCATCGAGAATCGTGTTATTTTACTGGTATTGGCACCGACTACTGAATTTTTGGTATCGTGACACCCCTAGCAGTCTCTCAAGCACCCGCTGCAGAGGGGTCAGGTTGTGTGTCTGCCTACCGGTGTGCAGAAATGAAAAGACCCCTCATGCTCAGCAGCTACGTAAAATACAACTTTATCACTTGTATCCCTTGCCGAGTTAAATTAAACGGTTTGATGGCCTGCTAAATATGAATAGCATTAGCTATGTGTAGTGGTACAACATGTTCCAGCAGCTGTAGCCTGACATCCGTACACAAGCCCACTAATGGTCAAGATCACAATTGACAATACATAAATTCATTGCCTTTTACGTGTGAGGGAGATGATACGTGCCTTGTAAAAGTCTTTATGTCAAGTAGATAAATGTAGGTCTTGATAATTTATCCCTAAAATGAAATGCAATGCAGCCTTTACAAATACGAAGAATACAAAGTTGTTATTTCACAGTAGTAACCAATATCTAAAGTCATTTTTACTACAAATATCACCCCTAACGGTCATGGTGTGTGTCTGCCTACCGGTGTGCGAGCGCAGGTGCACGGTGAGCTGGCTGGAGTTGCGGCTGGCGTACGGGCAGATCTGGCACTTGAAGGGCCGCTCGTCGTAGTGGATCCTCAGGTGCTTCTTCAGGCTGCTGCTGTCGGCCGCGGCGTACGGACAGTGTTTGCACTTGTGCGGCTTCTCGCCCGTGTGCAGCCGGCTGTGCATGTTCAGCTTGTCCCGCCGGCTGAAGCGCTTGTGGCAGAGCTCGCACTCAAACGGCTTCTCACCTGCACGACAACAACAACAACAACAACAACAACAACAAGCTGGGTCAAGATCCGACTCGAAGGGTCACAGGTCATCAATCAAACCACTGAACATTTGCACTGGACTGTTACTTTTTTTACTACTGTATTATCCCGCCTATAGTGTATTCATATTTATACATATTTATCTTCCTCATAGTGTATTCATCGTTCTTATAACATACAATATCTCTTACTACTGTAATATTCCATATATATTTCTTATTTTTCCTTACTCTTGTTGAGGGTGAAGGACAGAGGATGTCACACAATGTTAAAGCCCTTTGAGACGAATTGTGATTTGTGAATATTGGCTATAAAAATAAAATTTGATTGATTGATTATTGTACATATCTTATTTATTTACAAATTCACTAAATTTACTGTATTATCCCTCCTATAGTGTATTCATATTTATATATATTTATCTTCCTCATAGTGTATTCATCGTTCTAATAACATACAATATCTCTTACTACTGTAATATTCCATATATATTTCTTATTGTACATATCTTATTTATTTACACATTCACTTTAAATATACTGTATTATCCCACCTATAGTGTATTCATATTTATATATATTTATCTTCCTCATAGTGTATTTATCGTTCTTATAACGATACAATATCTCTTAATACTGTAATATTCCAAATATATTTCTTATTGTACATATCTTATTTATTTACACATTCATTTTAAATATACTGTATTATCCTGCCTATAGTGTATTCATATTTATATATATTTATCTTCCTCATAGTGTATTCATATTTATCTTCCTTATAGTGTATTCATCGTTCTTATAACATACAATATCTCTTACTACTGTAATATTCCATATATATTTCTTATTGTACAGATCTTATTTATTTACACATTCACTTTAAATATACTGTATTATCCTGCCTATAGTGTATTCATATTTATATATATTTATCTTCCTCATAGTGTATTCATCGTTCTTATAACATACAATATCTCTTACTACTGTAATATTCCATATATATTTCTTATTGTACAGATCTTATTTATTTACGCACTTTCACTGCCTTTTTTTTGCACTTCTGGTTAGATGCTAAACTGCATTTCGTTGTATAAATACTTGAACTGTGCAATGACAATAAAGTTGAATCTAATCTAATCTAAAAAGGCCTCAATAAATATAGAGTCAGGAAAAACCTCTAGAGCAAATACACAATATTTACAACATTAATCATGTCCAACATGAATCAGGGTTCATACAAATTTTGACCAATGGATTTCCATGACTTTTCCATGACTTTTCCATGACTTTTCAATAACTTTAAACCAAATTTCCATGGCCGAACATTTTATGAAATCTCGGTGTATACGCGAAAAAGTGACAAAATGTAGCATTCAAACTAACAATGAGAATTCCAAGGCAAACAGTAAACCTTAAATGACACAAACCCAAGTATGCCTGCTTATATTTTTAGCGTATTTCTTTAAAAGCATTTGAACTATTTAAAACATTTAAAGCGTAAATGAACGACATGAAAATATGAATATAACACATTTCCATGACTTTTCCAAAACTTTTGGGAGATTATTTTTCTCCATGACTTTTCCAGGCCTGGAAAAACACATTTTTAAAATTCCATGACTTTTCCAGGTTTGCCATGACCGTACGAACCCTGATGAATGCAGATCTGTATAAACGTTTAAACCTGACTTGTGGGGACGTACCCGTGTGGGTCTTCAGATGCCGCTCCATGTCTTTCTGACCGTACTGAGTTTTGAAAGAACAACCTGTGGATGGAGACACATTCAGCTGTTTAACAAGGTGCGTGGATCCTGGTCACTGGTGGAAAGTTAATTTAACGTGGACTGGCAGGAAGTACAGTTCTCTGTGGAGCAGGAATGTGTGAGAGTCGTAAAGGGGGGGGGGGCACCGACCTGAGAAGCAGCAGCTGTGTCTCTTTGAAGTCAGCGCGGGTTTTAATTTCCTGGAAGGTGTTTTCTGGGCTTTGCTCAGGATCTTTTTCACGCCTCTCATCACACACGTCTGGTACGTCTCCTCGAAGACAAACTCTGCACTGGGATCTGAGTGGGACCAGTGGGGAGGCAGAGTGGGACCAATGGGACCAGTGGGAGAGGCAGAGTGGGACCAGTGGAGAGGCAGAGTGGGACCAGTGGAGAGGCAGAGTGGGACCAGTGGGACCAGTGGGAGAGGCAGAGTGGGACCAGTGGGACCAGTGGGACCAGTGGAGAAGCAGAGTGAGACCAGTGGGAGAAGCAGAGTGGGACCAGTGGGAGAAGCAGAGTGGGACCAGTGGGACCAGTGGAACCAGTGGAGAGGCAGAGTCGGACCAGTGGAGAGGCAGAGTGGGACCAGTGGAGAGGCAGAGTGGGACCAGAGGAGAGGCAGAGTGGGACCAGAGGAGAGGCAGAGTGGGACCAGAGGAGAGGCAGAGTGGGACCAGTGGGACCAGTGGGACCAGTGGACCAGTGGAACCAGTGGGACCAGTGGGAGAGGCAGAGTGGGACCAGTGGAGAAGCAGAGTGGGACCAGTGGAACCAGTGGAACCAGTGGGACCAGTGGGACCAGTGGGAGAGGCAGAGTGGGACCAGTGGAGAAGCAGAGTGGGACCAGTGGAACCAGTGGAACCAGTGGGACCAGTGGAACCAGTGGAGAGGCAGAGTGGGACCAGAGGAGAAGCAGAGTGGGACCAGTGGGACCAGTGGAACCAGTGGGACCAGAGGAGAAGCAGAGTGGGACCAGAGGAGAAGCAGAGTGGGACCAGTGGGACCAGTGGAACCAGTGGGACCAGTGGGAGAGGCAGAGTGGGACCAGAGGAGAGGCAGAGTGGGACCAGAGGAGAGGCAGAGTGGGACCAGAGGAGAGGCAGAGTGGGACCAGAGGAGAGGCAGAGTGGGACCAGAGGAGAGGCAGAGTGGGACCAGAGGAGAGGCAGAGTGGGACCAGTGGGACCAGTGGACCAGTGGAACCAGTGGGACCAGTGGGAGAGGCAGAGTGGGACCAGTGGAGAAGCAGAGTGGGACCAGTGGAACCAGTGGAACCAGTGGGACCAGTGGGACCAGTGGGAGAGGCAGAGTGGGACCAGTGGAGAAGCAGAGTGGGACCAGTGGAACCAGTGGAACCAGTGGGACCAGTGGAACCAGTGGAGAGGCAGAGTGGGACCAGAGGAGAAGCAGAGTGGGACCAGTGGGACCAGTGGAACCAGTGGGACCAGAGGAGAAGCAGAGTGGGACCAGAGGAGAAGCAGAGTGGGACCAGTGGGACCAGTGGAACCAGTGGGACCAGTGGGAGAGGCAGAGTGGGAGTCAACAGTCAAACATAGGACCAGTGGAACTGATCAGTAAACATGCTGTATAAACGGTAGATGAAAATGATATACAATATAAACAGGATATACACCCTGTCAACAAAATATATACAGTGTGACTGACTACAAGTGGTTATATATTGCAACATAGTGCAAATGATGATATAGTGTTATAGATATTGCACATGATTATATAGTGCACATGATAATATAATGCAACATAGTGCACCTGATTATATAAATGATTGCACATTGTTATTGTTGCCCATGATTATATGCTGTGAAACGGATTGCACATGACTATATAGATGATTATATAGTGTAAGGTATTGCACATGTTATATGTAGTGTTATAGACTGCACATGATTATATAACAGATTTCACATGATGGTTTATGTAGTGTTATAGATTGCACATGGTTATTGTTGCACATGACTATATATGATTACAGTTGCACAGTTGAGTTCATGGCTCTGTCTATAACCTGGCGAGGAGTCTGACCTGTGGGGGGGGCCGCGGCACTGGGGCCCGACGGGTCGGTGGCCCCGGCGGGGATCGAACATCCGGTCTGCTTGTGGGCCAGAAACACGTCGAAGTTGTTGAACTGTTGTTTGCAGAAGCCGCAGATATGTATGTCCGGACTCAGCTCCACCAGCACGGCGTCTGCACAACAACAACAACAACAACACACAGACACGTGGTTTCACTCGGACCCACACACCTCACAACAACAGCACAGTGCACACACAGGGAGAGGTTGTGTGTTTGTTCTTTCTACCTCCTGTGTTGTACGCTGCCATCTCTCCAGCTGGTTCCGGATCAGCTCATCCTCTGGACCCTCCTGGGGGGGGGTGGGGGGGGGGGTGACGCAGATCCACACGTTCGATTCCCTGAGATAAACAAACTGTTTACTCCTCCTGACAACACGGAGCGGCTTCACGACACCCAGCCGCAGGTTTACGGCAGCGGGGGACCAGCATGCGTTTCTGTCGTCCCGGTGACGTCACGCGTTGCTTTTATGGGCGGTGGGAAAATTTAAATTTCACAAAATATATATATTAAAAAAAAAACTACATTGTGAAAGATATTCTGTTTTATTTACTTCATTTTTTTGTCAGTTGTTTACATTTATAATCAAATTATACAAAGCTGATATATTAAATACTACATTTAATTTAAAGCTGAACAACAATCAAATCCTCATCTCTGGTGTATTTTGATTATTGTTGATTTACTTTTATTTAATCCTTAAAAAAATGTTGTTTTGTATTTAATTTTATTAAGTAAAAAATACACATAAATGATTTTTAATTCAGATCTGGAGACAATAAAACTTTCAATTCAGTTTATTTCATGAAATATTGCACTGTTTACTCTGAGAGTCAAATAATAAAAACACTAATTACGAGTCTGTTATAATAAAAAGTTTAAACTATGGTTTGGAGGAAGGCAGATTGATTTGCGTAAATTAGGTATATATATTAAGTACAGAACAATGACAAAGATATGTATAAACCAAGATTTACTCTGTTATTGATAAGGTTTGGGATTTACGAGCTCTTGAACGCAGCATTGACACAAACAATTGGATTGAGATTGTCTTTTTTAAATAAAACTTTATTTCATTATTTTAAAAACAACAGATGACTGCACTCAAAGAAAACTACAATGAAATGATTATTCACCCTTTAAAACAAGTGTAATGACAGCTCTGCTGCCCCCTGCTGGACTGGAGGTCGAACACAATGACCCACTAACACAAAACCTTGGACCCTGACTCTTGGATTGAAGAAGCTGCAGCGTTTGCACATTTCAGATTAAAACCACAACACCTGCTGTGCTGCTTTAGATGTAGGTGAGCTTTCTCACACACACACACACACACGCACACACACGCACACACACGCACGCACACACTCCAGCAGCTCTGAAGCAGAGGACAATTTACTGGCCTGTTGGGGTGAGTGAGTGAGGAGGCCTCTCTCTTTGTGCCGGAGCCGTGGAGCTGGTGTGAATAAGCCATGAAAGTGAGTGACGTGCGGCTCCATTTTCTCTGGCAGCTCCTTAACTGCCTGATTGCCACTGTGAAGCTCAGGAATTTCCTTACGCCGACTTTCCTGCACGGCAAAGGCAACAGGACTGATTCCTTCCCTGCTGAAGCAGCAAATCCTTCAGAGTCAGACAAGAGGCGCACACACACAGACACACACACACACTCACACACACACACACACACACCCTTCATTGACTTACATTTATTTACAATACGTAATCCTGACCTTAAACATGTATTCACCTTAAATTAAAATTATTCACATTATGCCGAATTGCCTTTTTGTCCCCAGAATGTGAGTGATACCTGGACCACGTGTATTGAGACACACACACACACACACACACACACACACACACACACACACACACACACACACACACACACACACACACACACACACACACACACACACACACACACACAGATTTGCACAGCTATCCTTATTAGGACTTTGTATTGACTTCCATTCGTTGTGGAACCAAAACGATACCTTGACTGTAACCTAACAGCAAATCACATTTTACCTCTGACCATAAGCAGGAGCTCAGAAATTATGTTTTGCTTCATTCAGACCAATATTAAGTTTCCTTGAGGTGAGTGCTTATACTTTAAAGGCCCTAAAGAGGTAATAAAACATGTATATATACAATATTTACACCCAAGAATCTGATTAATCGATGATTAGTGTCTTTGAATCCGATTTTTAAATTTTTCAAATGTATCAAAAAGAGCATACAGTTTTCTCAGGCCCGTACTTCAGAGAATTTGAAAGACACGAGGAGGAGATGATTAAATAAATAATTCGATCTGACCGAAGAGCGTGCAAATCGTATGCACGCAAATCCCCCCCGAACTCGGCCGCAGCTAAACGTGCATCAAAAGCCCAGATTTGCATGAGACTCAGAAATGACTCGGATATGTGGTAATTAAAGAAAAGACTTATGTCATCTCCTCAGAGAACGGAGCAGCTGCTTTGATCTACACTTCATTTCCTCTTTTTCTGTTTTTTATAATTAAAGAATTGTTCATTTATATTTATTTCACTTTTCACAGATCAGTGAAATCCTCCGTCCGGCCGGGATCGAGCTGTTTGGTCAATTTGTGATGTTCATGGATGATTGTTCTGTATTATCAATAGGGTTGCAAAGGGGCGGAAAGTTTCCAGTAAATTTCCGGAAAGTTTCCAGAAACTTTCCATGGAAAGTTTAGCTCGAGAATTTTGGGAATTTTGAAAAAAAAAAAAAAAAACGCAATAAAAACATCATTCAAGACTCTATTTTAAAGATGTATGGAATGCAGCACACGCTGCACGTTGAGTTTCAACCCTCCACTGTGCATTCTTCCATCACATGCACAGATAACTCCCAGCATGCTTCACTCTACAGCAGGGCTACTGAGGCCTGCTGTAGAGTGCAGGACTAGTCAGGTAAGTTTCCATGATATTACTGGGAAAATATATTAGCATGCTGATTGAGGATTGTTCATCTGTTCATCTAGACTATTTCCATTCATTTATCCATCAATTGTAAAATATGTTTACAGACGATTCCAATTGTTTGGCTAACTATTTATATCTCTGGCATTGCATTAGTGTTTTTTTACAAACTTTTTTCTCATCTTATTCTACAGAACAATGCCACGTGCACTCTCTCATGTGTGGAGACATTTCACCCCATCCAATGTAGAAGGAAAGGCTGTGTACATTTGCAAATACTGTGCAAAGACCTATGTTAAGAATGACACAACGATGCAGAAGCATATAGTCAAGTGCCCAAAGTTTCCTCAGGGCTCAAATCAGCCTATAACAAAACAAAATGTTTATATTTATGTCTGTATATGACAAGATAAATACAGTTAGTATAAATTACCCACAACATTTCCAGTTTATTCCTGTTAATTCCCGTTAATTCCCGTATATTCCCGTTAATTCCCGTATATTCCCGTTAATTCCCATGGAAAGTTTCCAACTTTGAATATTCCCGGAATTTTGCAACCCTAATTATCAATATATCATATGGCCTCTAAAATACAGTATCATTATGACCCACATGAATTCACTTCAGTTCAAATATAATAAACTAGAAAACAAAGGAAGCAAGAACATTTAAAAACTTTACAAATGTTGGCCATTTTTGCCTTAAAAAGTATTTAAATGATTCATTGATTATCAGAACTGTTGTAATTTAATTTCCACCAACTGAAAAATCCACCAGCTGATCGTTAAAAAGAACAAATTCACAATAACACCAATATCTCTCCACTGGTACTTTCCACTTCCCCTCATCCTTACAGAACCATTAAACTCTAGTTTTCAGAACCAAAGTATTCCTCCCAGCATCCAGCTGTGCTCGGTCTCATTTGTAGATGTGCCCCCCCCCCCCATTCATGGAGACGCCCCAGTATTCAGTGAGTGATGTAATGTCCCTCTTTTCCCCAATGAGACAAGGGCAACAATAGGCGGGGGGGGGGGCTCCTCTGTCACATTACTTCCCCCCACCGAGGCACGCCAGCTGCTTACAGTTGCTTAATGGCTACGGGCTGTCACAAGGCATCACGGCCCGCTGCCACACAGGAGCGGCAGATGCTTTAATTGCACAATGACTTGTAGGTTGTCAACAGCAATTATACCGGGCTTCCACCTGAGGGCAGCCGAAGAGCGCCGCTGAGTCGGCTCGCCGGAGAAGACTCAGGAGGCGTCCCGAGCTCCAGCACACAGACAGACCTGGGCCTGGAGTTCTGCCTGCGTCCAGACCAGAGAGACGCAGAGATGGAGAGATGCAGAGATACAGAGATTCAGAGACACCAGAGACACAGAGATGCAGAGAGGCAGAGAGACCAAGACACAGAGATGCAGAGACTCAGAGTCGCAGAGACACAGAGACCAGAGACACAGAGATACAGAGATACACAGACGCAGAGACACAGAGAGGCAGAGACACAGAGACGCAGAGACGCAGAGACTCAGAGACGCAGAGACACAGAGAGGCAGAAACACAAAGACACAAAGACACAGAGAGGCAGAGACGCAGAGACTCAGAGACTCAGAGACTCAGAGACACAGAGACCAGAGACACAGAGACACAGAGACGCAGAGATACAGAGACGTAGAGACACAGAGACACAGAGACACAGAAACACCCCTGAGTCTCGCTTCAGCACACAGACCTGTTCCTGGAGTTCTGCTTGTGTCCAGACCAGAGAGACGCAGAGAGACAGAGACACAGAGACGCAGAGACAC
Organism: Limanda limanda; assembly: GCF_963576545.1. NCBI lineage: Eukaryota > Metazoa > Chordata > Actinopteri > Pleuronectiformes > Pleuronectidae > Limanda > Limanda limanda. The sequence continues at coordinate 2,424,544 of NC_083642.1, read as the reverse complement.
AGAGATGCAGAGACACAGAGAGGCAGAGAGGTAGAGGCACAAACACACAGAGACACAAAGACACAAAGACGCAGAGAAGCAGAGACTCAGAGACGCAGAGACTCAGAGACACAGAGACTCAGAGACACAAACACACAGAGACACAAAGACACAAAGACTCAGAGACACAGAGACGCAGAGACTCAGAGACTCAGAGATGCAGAGACTCAGAGACACAGAGACTCAGAGACACAAACACACAGAGACACAAAGACGCAGAGAGGCAGAGACGCAGAGACACAGAGACACAGAGACGCAGAGACACAGGGACTCAGAGACTCAGAGACACAGACGCAGAGACGCAGAGACACAGGGACTCAGAGACACAGAGATGCAGAGACACAGACCTGGTCCTGGAGTTCTGTCTGTGTCCAGACCAGAGAGACACAGAGACACAGAGAGGCAGAGACACAGAGACACAGAGACACATAGACACAGAGACGCAGAGACACAGAGACACAGGAGGCGTCCCGAGCTCACGCACACAGACCTGGGCCTGGAATTCTGCTTGTGTCCAGACCAGAGAGGCAGAGACACAGAGAAACAAAGACACAGAGACGCAGAGATGCAGAGACACAGACACACAGAGACCAGAGACCAGATACCAGAGACACAGAGACTCAGAGACGCAGAGAGACAGAGAGACAGAGAGACAGAGAGACAGAGAGGCAGAGAGGCAGAGACACCAGAGACACATTGACTCAGAGACGCAGAGACACAGACCTGGTCCTGGAATTCTGTCTGTGTCCAGACCAGAGAGACCCAAAGACACAGAGACGCAGAGAGACACCTGAGTCTTGCATCAGCTCCACCCCTGGTCCAGGTGCTGCAGGATTCTCAGACAGCGCCCCCCCCCCAGCACCCCAAAACCGTATTTAGACGTAAAATATTTATCCATCTCTGTCACCTGAGGGCCGCTCGCCGTGCCGCGGCAGCTCCTGGTGGTGTCGTGGTGTCGTGGTGATGAGGTGGTGTGGTGGTGGTGTGGTGGTGGTCGTGCAGAGTTTGAGTAATTTTTCCTCATAATTAATTCACGTCTTTTCTTTTTTCTCCTCTTTGTGATTCAGAGGAGGCTCGTCCGCCGCTGCCAGGCCCCAGATTATTATCATTAAGAGGGAGCAAATAAAAATGGCGAGTTCAAAGCCGGGGAGCAGCACCGAGCCTCAGCCCACAGTTGTGTGTCTCTGCGGCTCGTTGTGTATACACAACTCTGAGAGAGAACACACCGGCTAACCTGCTCGGGTTTGAGCTCCATTGTGTTTATAGGCTGCCCTGAAATTTATAATCAAGCGACTCGGGAAAAACCAAACACACGTGGTGACCTTCTGTTTGTGTCACGTCGGAGTGACGGAGTAGAAGACGTCCACGAGTCCCGTGTTTGTTTTGAGCCGTAAGACGAATTATACACACACGTATGAATTCCTCTGGTCAGCAGCTGCCATCGCAGCATCAGATAAAACGGAGCCAAAGTCTGGGAAGCATCAGATGCCTCCGACGCTCGCACTCCATCACGTAGAGAGAAGGACGGCGTGCACACACACACACACACAGAGGACACACACATGCTCACACGCAGATCAGCGCTCGGCTCTTTGTATCTGACAACTGATGCAGATGATCGGGCTGCAGACGAGTGCAGGCGACTCCAGGCTGCGTGTGGCTGCTCAGACAATAGCTGGGCCTTCAGCAGCAGAGGGTTCGTAAATAAAGACAGAGTTCATAGTGTTTTATATAATGTGTCAAATTCTACGTGTTAACGGTGAGTTTTCTGATGTAGAGTGTTTACAGGGCCGTGGTGGCAGCCAGAGGTGTCAAGTAACGAAGTACAAATACTTCGTTACCTTACTTAAGTAGAAATGTTGGGTATCTATACTTTACTGGAGTATTTATTTTTTAGACGACTTTTTACTTCTACTTCTTACATTTTCATGCAAATATCTGTACTTTCTACTCCTTACATTTAAAAAATAGCCTCGTTACTCCTATTTAATTTTGGTTTGTTTTCATTCCGGTTTGTCATCGTTCAAAAACACACAAAAAAAGGCAACACGACCTTGTTACGACTTTTACTTCCTCTAGATTGTCAAGTTTGATTATTGGTAGTGTTGAGTCCAAAGGTCTCTTCCAACAATATATGTATTTGCATTGTAATAAAATTTTATAATTTTCAATGGGCATATTTGCAGTTCAAACGGGTAGCCTAGTGCATCCCACATTTTTCAACATAACATTTTAATATAACATTATAGTCATAATGGCCTTTAGAAAAATGTGTTTTTTTGAGGAGGGGGGGTATTGCACTATAGGCCCCTGAGACGCGGCTTAAGAGTTTGTCCTTAATGGAAAAATGTTTTCCCTTACATTACTTTTACTTTTATACTTTAAGTAGTTTTGAAACCAGTACTTTTACACTTTTACTTAAGTAAAAAGCTTGAGTTGATACTTCAACTTCTACAAAAGTATTTTTAAACCCTAGTATCTATACTTCTACTTGAGTAATGAATGTGAATACTTATGACACCTCTGGTGGCAGCTGTACGTGGCATGTGGATGTTGTTTCAAGCTTCTTGTAGTTGTTCATTTATATATATTTCACTTTTCACAGATCGTTGAAATCCTCCGTCCGGCCGGGATCGAGCTGTTTGGTCACTTGTGAGGAAACAAGGCTCCGACACATTGTGATGTTCATGGATGATCTTGGCTGATTGTTCTATATTATCAATATATCATATGGCCTCTAAAATACAGTATCATACTGACCCACATGAATTACACTTCAGTTCAAATATATTAAATTAGAAAACATTTTAAAACTTTACAAATGTTGTAAATTTTTGCTTTAAAAAAGTATTTAAATGATTAATTGATTATCAAAAGTGTTGCCAATTAAAATGTGGGCCTTCAGCAGGAGAGTGGCAGCTATACGTGGCATGTGGATGTTGTTTCGAGCTTCTTGTAGTTGTTCATTTATATTTATGTTTTATATTTATATTATATGTTTGGTCACTTGTGAGGAAACAAGGCTCCGACACATTGTGATGTTCATGGATGATCTCGGCTGATTGTTCTATATTATCAATACATCATATGGCCTCTAAAATACAGTATCATACTGACACACATGAATTCACTTCAGTTCAAATATAATAAATTAGAAAACAAAGAAAGCTAAAACATCTAAAAACTTTTTAAAAAATTGGGCCATTTTTGCTTTAAAAAGTACTGAAATGATTAATTGATTATCAGAAGTGTTGCCAATTAAAATTTCCACCACCTGACCAATCAACCAGCTGATAGTTAAAAAGAACAAATTCACAATAACACCAATATCTCTCCACTGGTACTTTCCACTTCCCCTCATCCTTACAGAACCATTAAACTCTACTTTTCTCGGTTGCTTGTTCTGTATTATCAATACATCATATGGCCTCTGAAATACAGCATCGGGCTGACACACATGTATTTACTTCAGTTCGAATGCATTAAATTAGAAAACATTTAAAAACTTTACAAATGTTTGCTTTAAAAAGTATTTAAACGATTAATTGATTATCAGAAGTGTTGCCAATTAAAAGTTTGGGCCTTCAGCAGGAGAGTGGCAGCTATACGTGGCATGTGGATGTTGTTTCCAGCTTCTTGTCTTCAGGGTTAGGGGTCGTGCTCTGGCCCCAAACACACCGCGGTCGACCTGCATTCTGCTGTGGAGTCAGCAGGGGGCAGCGATCGAGACCCCGGGCCTGTTTAAAGCAGCTCACCAGGCAGCGCTCCAGTTTGTTGGAGCTGACATTTTGGAACCAGTGGGTCAGCAGAAAGGAGAAGCCACGGAGATGCATCAAAAGGCAGTGAGACTTTCTGATCACAGGGGGTTGTGGGTAAATTTAATGTGGCTCTTGTTTTCTTCTTATTTAATTTTTCTTATTATTAAATCTTAATATTTATGTTTAACTAGTTTTTAACTCCTAGTAGAACGGAGCCGGAGAACGAGGCCACTGAGTATTTTGGGTGTAGACAGATGTACTGAGCTAAATCCAAACAAAAGAGGTGTGTGTCTGTGTGTGTCTGTGTGTGTGGGATTGTGTGTGTGTGTGTAAAGGTGTGACTGTGTGTGCACATGTGCATTTCCCCCCCCGTTAAGTTGTCAATGATGTCATGACGAAGGAGGGAATCTTGATCGTTAGACAGATAACAACGAGGCTGGCTTATTCATGACCCACACACACACACACACACCTACAGACCCACACACACACACACACACAGACACACACACAGCATCATCATCGTCACAGGGGGAGCAAGGCTCATAATTGGACAGAGGTGTCTGTAGATAATGAAGCCAGACCTCACACCTGCCAAACCTTGGGGATTTCACTTGACTGGCCACTTAAATCTTCCTCACTCCGCGGGTCTGGAGGGCAAGAGAGAGTGAGTAAGGAACTAATGGAAAAAAAAAAAAAAGGAACGCGCTACAGGGAGGATCCCTGTCAGCACGGGTGGAGCGTGGACCCCCCCCCACACACACACACACACACACACCCCATCCCACACGGCACCCACCTCACTTCACTTCACTGTAAATCCTCTGGTGTCAAGGATTTCAGACGGAAGACGGGAAATGCTGCACCAGCTATTTTGTTTCAAACTCTCAAAACACCGGCTTCTCTCCCGAGTTGTCTTTGGTGACAGCGTTGTGTGTGCGTGTTGTGTGTGTGTGTGCGTTGTGTGTGTGCGGCTCTTAGCAGTGGGGGTGTCATTCCATTCCAGGGGCCTGAAAGGGAAAGAATCAGACAGACACTTCAACGGGAGGAGCGCTTCCATACGGGAAAGTTTACCTGACAGTCATCGAGTGAAGGCGTGACACCGGATCAGTGGTTAGCAAAAAGCTTCACCAATTAGGGAGCAAGTTTACTCCGGCACCAGCTCAACAATTCATGAGAAACAAAATGGAAATTCACTTGCGTGCTTTTTTTTTTTCTTCCACGAGTTGATCCATAAATGAGGCTTTTAAAAAATCCCTGTCACTCCAGACGTGTGTAAATAAATAGGATCGTTCTATAGATCCACACACACTCTTCCTTCCTTCACTTGTCATCAAATCAGCATCGTCAGCGTTCACACACACGAGGTTGTGTGTGCGTTCCCGAAGGTTCCTGTGGTAAACGGTGGGAATCGATAGCTTCCTGGTGCTAACTGGTGCAAACCCTGGCTGGTCTGGGTTCACCTGTCATGTTCCGTTCTTTATTCTGTAGATATCGGAGAGACACGTGCTCGTCTTCATGTCGTTGTTGATTTGTCCCGAGGACTCGATGCTCTGACGTTCGTGTGTCTCAGAAACGCTGAGACAACAATGATTCCTGGATGAGCTTCACATGCACAACGTCTGTAGGTTTGAGTTTCCTTTGAGCTTCTAAACAATACCAGTGCTCAGCTGATGCTTTTAAAACTGGTTCTGAAGCCACTGACAGATACTTTCTTGATGAAAAACACCACAAAATGACAGTTGTTAATAACCACGTGGTTTTTATTGCAAGACAAATTGGAAATGTACATTTAACATGTTAATTGTTGAGTTTAAAGTAGAGAGCAAAACTTTTTTTACATACAAAATCACGTAATAAGTGAAACTTAACCCAATTACAGTAATTTAACACTAAATAACAGTTTCAGTCTATGATGTCATACGAGCAATAAAACATGGAGGATTCCTCTACTTTGAAATGAGCACGGAATTGTACCCACGATTGTTATCAAGCATTTGCTGCACGTGAAATAACGGTCACACTTTGAACCGTTTAGCTTCATGGGTTTTGTCGTCGACTCGAGTTTGAGGTGGATTGTGAGTTTGTGTTGCGTTGTGTTGAGTGAACTAGACACTACAGTGATGTTTGTGTTGCCTGTAATTGGAGGAACGGAGCTCAGGCACTTAAATCTGCAACGGTATCCAGTCCTTTAGATTCTGGTCCTCGTAGGAATGGACTTGTAAATAACAACAATGATTCCTGGATGAGATTCACATGCACGTCTGTAGGTTTGAGTTTCCTTTGAGCTTCTAAACAATACCAGTGCTCAGCTGATGCTTTGGAACTGGTTCTGACAGATACTTTCTTGATGAGAAACACCACAAAATGACAGTTGGTAATAACCACATGGTTTTTATTGCAAGAGAAATTGGAAATTGAAATTTAACATGTTAATTGTTGAGTTTAAAGTAGAGAGCAAACTTTTTTTACATACAAAATCACATAATAAGTGAAAGTTAACCCAATTACAGTCATTTAACAATAAATAACAGTTTCAGTCTATGATGTCATACTAGCAATTAAACATGGAGCATTCCTGTTCTTTAGAATGAGCACGGAATTGTTTTGAAGCATTTGCTGCACGTGAAGTTAACAGTCACACTTTAGACCGTTTAGATTTAAGCGTTTTGTCGTCGAGTTTGAGGTGGATTGTGAGTTTGTGTTGCGTTGTGTTGAGTGAACTAGACACTACAGTGATGTTTGTGTTGCCTGTAATCAGATCAGCAGATCTCAGGCCCTTAAATCTGCAACGGTATCCAGTCCTTTAGATTCTGGTCCTTGTAGGAATGGACTTGTAAATAACAACAACGATTCCTGGATGAGATTCACATGCACGTCTGTAGGTTTGAGTTTCCTTTGAGCTTCGAAACAATACCAGGGCTCAGTTGATGCTTTGGAACTGGTTCTGAAGCCACTGACAGATACTTTCTTTCTTAAAAACACCACAAAATTACAGTCGTTAATGACCATGTATTTTTTTTATTGCAAGACAAATTGGAAATTGAAATTTACCATGTTAATTGTTGAGTTTAAGTATAGTTGACTTAGTGCAAAACTTTTTTTTACATGCAAAATCACATAATAAATGAAACTTAACCCAATTACAGTCATTCAACACTAAATAACAGTTTCAGTCTATGATGTCATACGAGGAATTAAACATGGAGGATTCCTCTACTTTGAAATGAGCACGGACTTGTACGATTGTTTTCTTGTATATATTTTTGTTTTGTTTTACATACAGTTATTTCTTTCTTATGTGAAGTACTTATTGTGTTTTTATGCTTTATGTTCAATGTTTGCACCTATTTACCAAAGAAAATTCCAGGTAGGTGTAAAGCTGCTTGGCAAAAAATCCTTTCTGAATCTGATTCTGATTTCAAGCATTTGCTGCACGTGAAATAACGGTCACACACCGTTTAGATTTAAGCGTTTTGTCTTAGAGTTTGAGGTGGATTGTGAGTTTGTGTTGCGTTGTGTTGAGTGAACTAGACACTACAGTGATGTTTGTGTTGCCTGTAATCAGATCAGCAGATCTCAGGCACTTAAATCTGCATCGGTATCCAGTCCTTTAGAAAATTCAAAAATCAACCCCTTCTGATGGAGCAGATTTCACTCCACGTGGAACGAGCCGGTGGTCATGTCTCGGACACTTTGGATTTAATCTCCCTGCGTCCCGGCCAGGTGGGGGGGTGCGGTGGGCGGGGGGGTTTAGTAAATGAGCCCAGGTGGCTCGTCTGGCCTGTGAAGCCCACCAGGGAAACCTTTCAGTCTGCAGCAACAGAACCCCCGGCGTGATGGATGGTGTCGCGTGTCCAACCGAGTGTTTGTGCTCTAAGTGCTGAGCATACGCAGGTGACAGCCCGCCCCCCCCCCCCCCCCCCCTCTGATAGATCGCAGATAGACGAAAAAGCTGCGTGAGCGGAGACGGTCTTGGGGATGAAGGCGGCGCTGTAACCCGAAGACGCCGGATCCTTCAACGGTTCCTCGTCTCCCAGCGGCTCCGACCCCGACCACGGCCAGACACTTCCAGGAGTCGGGCGACCTTCGCTAACGTCGGATCCTGTTTCCGAATCGCAGCGATAAGCAAACGCTGAAACGAAATCACGCGGGAAACCGAAAGCTTATCAAGATGAAACTGTGCAATAATACACGAATTATCCATCACCATCCATCACGTATTTGTTTGCAGGAAACCGATTACATGGATCTTAATTGAAATATTATTTTACCTTCATTTGAATTATTTATGGCCTTGCTGACTAGATTCATACCTCAGAGAAAAACACGAACACATTACGTGATGCAAGAATGTGTGTGTCTGCGTGTGTGTGTGTGTGTATTTGTGAGCGTTTCTCATATATTATTCAAAGTGTGGAGTCAGAATATGGTCCAACGTGGCCATATGAAGGAAATCAAAGGGCCTGTCTCTGATACACTTTGCTTGAGACGCACTGGCCGGAGCCGAGCTGTCCATTGGTTCTGCCACTGCTAATGAGATCGGGGGGGTTAGGATTGAGAGTGGTGGGCCGGGCTGTCAGTCGCTAGGTGATGGTTTTAAGAGCAAGCAGTGATACTTCATTAATTAACCTTCACATTCTATGTAGATCTGCTCATCAAGATGCAGTTAATTAAAGAAAGGTCACTCCAAGGGCTGCTGGGAAGCGGCGTTATTACAATGGAGGGATGGCGCTGCTTTGAGGGAGATAACACAGGAGGGGAGGGGCAGGGCCGGGGGGGCGGGCGATGGCCAGTCACTGCTAAAATGGCAGACGACTTCCGAGCGGTTGTTTTTTGTTTCTTTACTTCTTATATTCCCTCTTTCTTTCTTTCTTTTTACGGGAGAGATAGTGTTGGAAAAAGCTCTAATGGAGAAAGTCTCAGTAAAATATTCATAACGCTCAATCGACAACATCTATCTTTTAACATCTATCTTTTAGCATCTATGTTTTAGCGTCTCGGTACCGGGTCCTCCAGCCGCTCCTCGCTGTCCCGGCGTCTTCCCTGGCCGATTCCTCTGTCTCTGACCTCGCTCGGTGGGCGGAGGGAAAACGCCATCGTGAGTAAATAAAAGGTCCTGGTACTCCGCTAGGATATGAAATAGTCATGTGTCGTCTGTAAGTGAAAATCCTTTTTTTTCCCCGTGTGGTGATTTATTCATTTTGATGTCTATCTGTCCACAGATCTGTCTCTGTTTCTGTCTCTGTCTCTGTCTCTGTCTCTGTCTCTGTCTCTGTTTCTGTCTCTGTCTCTGTCTCTGTCTCTGACCTCTGACCTCTGTCTATATCTCTGTCTGTGTCTCTGTCTCTGTCTATAGATCTGTCTCTGTCTCTGTCTCTGTCTCTGTCTCTGTCTCTGTCTCTGTCTCTGTCTCTGTCTATAGATCTGTCTCTGTCTCTGTCTCTGTCTCTGTCTCTGTCTCTGTCTCTGTCTCTGTCTCTGTCTCTGTCTCTGTCTCTGTCTCTGTCTCTGTCTCTGTCCCTGTCCACATCTCTGTCTCTGTCTCTGTCTCTGTCTCTGTCTCTGTCTCTGTCTCTGTCTCTGTCTCTGTCTCTGTCTCTGTCTCTGTCCACATCTCTGTCTCTGTCTCTGTCTCTGTCCACATCTCTGTCTGTGTCTGTGTCTGTGTCTCTGACCTCTGTCTCTGTCCATATCTCTGTCTGTGTCTGTGTCTCTGACCTCTGTCTCTGTCTCTGTCTCTGTCTCTGTCTCTGTCTCTGTCCACATCTCTGTCTCTGTCTCTGTCCACATCTCTGTCTCTGTCTCTGTCTCTGTCTCTGTCCACATCTCTGTCTCTGTCTCTGTCCATATCTCTGTCTGTGTCTGTGTCTGTGTCTGTGTCTGTGTCTCTGACCTCTGTCTCTGTCTCTGTCTCTGTCTCTGTCTCTGTCTCTGTCTCTGTCTCTGTCTCTGTCTCTGTCTCTGTCCACATCTCTGTCTCTGTCTCTGTCTCTGTCCACATCTCTGTCTCTGTCTCTGTCCACATCTCTGTCTCTGTCTCTGTCCACATCTCTGTCTCTGTCTCTGTCCATATCTCTGTCTGTGTCTGTGTCTCTGACCTCTGACCTCTGACCTCTGTCCCTGTCTCTGTCTCTGTCTCTGTCTCTGTCTCTGTCTCTGTCTCTGTCCATATCTGTGTCTGTGTCTCTGTCTCTGTCTCTGTCCACATCTCTGTCTCTGTCTCTGTCTCTGTCTCTGTCTCTGTCTCTGTCTCTGTCTCTGTCTCAGTCTCTGTCTCTGTCTCTGTCACTGTCCACATCTCTGTCCCTGTCTCTGTCTCTGTTTCTGTCTCTGTCTCTTTCTATGTCCATATATCTGTCTCTGTCTCTGTCTCTTTCTCTGTCCATAGATCTGTCTCTGTCTCTGTCTCTGTCTCTGTCTCTGTCCCTGTCTCTGTCTCTGTCTCTGTCTCTGTCTCTGTCTCTGTCTCTGTCTCTGTCTCTTTCTATGTCTCTGTCCATAGATCTGTCTCTGTCTCTGTCTCTTTCTCTGTCTCTGTCCATATATCTGTCTCTGTCTCTGTCTCTGTCCATATATCTGTCTCTGTCTCTGTCCCTGACCTCTGACCTCTGTCTCTGTCTCTGTCTCTGTCTCTGTCTCTGTCTCTGTCTCTGTCTCTGTTTTTTGTTTTTTAGAAATATAAAAATGTCCCTCAGAGTGAGTCGGCCTCCAGGAAGCCTGCGTGAGGACGGAGACAGAAGGAGACGACTCAGTATGAAATAACACGTCTGCAAAATTGTCTGTCGGCCAATCGTTAGTGATACAAACGGCCCTTTATTTGTTTATTTGTTTATTTAGAAGGACCCCCATTAGCTCCGCCCTAAGACAGAGCTACTTTTAGTGGGGTCCACATTGAAGACATACATTACAAAACCAATATCAAACATTTAAAACATACGTTAAATTACAAATATCAAAAGTTAAAATACATATAAATAATGATCATACAATTTTACATTACAGACATCAAAAATAAACTTAGTGGTTATGCAGTTTTACCTTTGTCATGATATAAAACACTGATATATCCAGTTCCACATAGGCGAAAAACTGCAAACCATGTGAGAGAATACTCCACATTCCTTTGTAAGGTTTATGCCGAGCTTTATCTTTTTTAATAATGGCGCCTCCCCCTTCTTGTTTGTGAGGTGGGGGGGGGGCGTCGGCGTCGGTTTCTCAAAACGTTGCTCTACTGCAAAATTGCAGCGAGACACCAGCGCCTCCCCTGTGTCCACTCCGTCCTCCCGCAGCCGTCCCCGAGTGTCTTCTGGCATCGCTTCCCCTGGCAGGTGTGGAGACAAACGAGAAACGTGCATCCAAGCGTGCGTGTCTGTGCGTGTGTGTGTGTCTGTGTGTGTGTGTGTGTGTGTGTGTGTGTGTGTGTGTGTGTCCCTCCCACCCTGCTAGGATACAGTAACTGCTGACCCTGGACTCGGTGCCATTACGGCAGCCGGGGCCGGGCTCCCCTGGCAGCGGCCGGGGCCGGGCTGGTTGCTAGGTGGAGAGACATTACCGCCGGCCTGTGTAATAATTTATCCTAAGAGCGCGGCGAGCCGTCGTGTAGCCGCTGACAGCGAGCTGCAGCACTTCATCAGCCGGGCCTGTAAATCAGACGTGTGTGGGTGAAGACGGCAACATTGTTTGATCTCTTTCAGACACTCTAATAATCTGCTCCCCTCTGATTGATACCTCCACACAACAAAGCACATTACAGCAGCAAACCACAGCAGCCATCAGCAAGCGTGTGTGTGTGTGTGCGTGCGTGTGCTAATGTGGGTCCGTGTGTGTGTGTGTGTGTCTTTGTGGTGGTCATCAGTATTGCCAGTGGCCTGGGGAGGGAGAGGGAGAGGGAGAGGGAGAGGGAGAGGGAGAGGGAGAGGGAGAGGGAGAGGGAGAGGGAGAGGGAGAGGGAGAGGGAGAGGGAGAGGGATGAATGAGTCTTCTGCAGAAACACACAGGGTCATTTGGAGTCTCTAAACCAATGACAGGCTAACGGGTTCACAAAACGATCACTGGAAGGAGGGAGGGGCAGGGAGGGAGGGGAAGGGGAAGGAGGGGGAGGGAGGGAGGGGAGGGAGGGGAGAGAGGGGGGGGGGCAGCGGCACCAACCTCAACTGAAGAAATCCAGCAGCAGATAAAGAGCAGCTGTTATTCTGCTGGTGAAGAGGCCGGGCAGCAGATCCAGGAGCAGCCTGGTCCTGCTCTCTGTGTGTGGACATCACAGTTTGTGTGCGTAATAATTAATATTCATAATTTCCTCACTTGCAGATTTCAGATCCAGTCAAAAATACTTGAATTTATCCTCCTTCTTAATTCCAAACCAGGCCGATCGGTTCTGAAAGCAGAGCTCAGTCCGACAGATACAACAAACGTAACAGCTCAATGCTTCTATCTTTTCTTCAAAACGCTGATACGTACAAATATATATATATATATATTTTTTTTTTTTATATATTCCATTCATGGCCTTCTATCAAATCAAAGTGAATTGCATCCTCTTCCAAATTGCCTCCTGGATATGGCTCATATACAAAGCAGAGCAATGTCCCGGCCAACAATACCCTCACCATTTGTGCCGCTCAGCTTCAGAACGTCGTTGGTTTGAATGTGACAGTAAAACATAACTCTGCCTTTTCACTTCGCTCGCATTGGAACATGGCGTCCAATTATTCAGCTGCAAATTCAATAGCAATTTTCTGCTCAATGAAATAGTGGTTTCAATCTCGGGAGTAATGTCACTTTAGAGGGATTTTCAAAATGGCACGTTGTCCCGTGAGTGAATAGATGGACATGGGAGGATTCGCTTTAGCTCCGGGAAATGATACTTGTCCACTGAAGCTTGTCGTTTATTGATGAAGAGGAGTATCTCTTCTTCTTCTTCCCCCCCCCCCCCCCCCCCCCGGTGCATTGTGGGGTGCGGCTACACAATGTTTGTGTGGAATCCTTATTAAGTGTAATTTTTTAGCTTTTAGTCCAGATTTTTTTAAGCAGCAGTCGGAATGCGTAACCTTCTCACGCTGCCTGGTCACATGTCGCAGCATTAAGAGCAGCGCTGAACAATGAAGGAAAAATGCAATTATAAGTGTGTTTGTGTTGTAATGTATCAGTCGCCCATCCAGGGCGCCGTAATGAATGCAATGCAACGTGCGCTCACTGAGCCGTGCGCACGCCGCCCAGCTCAATGCATCTCTGAGAATAAACAGAGCAATGGAAATGGTTCTCATTAGTGTTGTTTTCATATTAAGTCCCTCAGACAAGGTTGACAAACCCGGGCTCCCTGCGCCGGGCTCCTCGGGGACCGCCGCTTCAACACGGCGAGGGCAAACAACACCAGCCGATACCAACGCCATTACCAGCACCTATGGTTACTTATCCTCCCGCCCTCCCTGCGGATCCCTGTGGAAACGCATTAAAGATCCTCCAGCAGCAGGGGAAGGAGTCCTGCTTTCATTTATCACTATTGCTGTTTGGCCTCTAAAAGGGACGAATGTCTGTCCCTCGACCTCGTGTCCTCGTGTCCTTGTGTCCTTGTGTCCTTGTCTCCTCGTGTCCTTGTGTCCTCGTGCTGCTCTCGAGGAGGAACAGGAAGTTGAGTCGTGCTCCAGAGACGCTGCAGAGCGAGAGGCTGATCAGCAGGAAGGGAACAGGTGTGCGGAGCTTCTGGCTTCCACCATGTGTTCCATCTGCAGCTGTTCTCCCCCCCCCCACCCCCCAGCCCCTCCCACCCACCCTCCCACTCCCATACACCATGATCAAAACACTTTATTAACCATAAAGCCTTGTTGTTTGTGCGCCGCTCCGTCTCTGGCTCTAAGTGTTTCCCTTCAGCAGTCACATATCATCGTGCAGTCATTAAACCGTGCAGCAGAGGTCATATTCACCAGGAAGAAGCATTGGTCCTGCTCAACAGATAAACTTTCATTTATCTGATGCATGTAGTGATTTGAATTACAGTAAAGAAAACAGCTCAGGAATCAGTCAGTGTTGTTTTTAATGAACGTGGTGTTTTTAAATGTAAATAATCTGTTAATCGGGTGAAATGTGAATTTTAAGATGTTTTTGAATGTGACATTGAACTGAAGCTGAAATCTTTTCCACGTGCTGTTAAACATAAACTCCAGCAAAGATTTCCTTTAAAAGTCTGTAGCTATAGATAATTCTCGATTGATTAATTAATTTTTTGGCGTCAGAAGATCATCCCCTCAGTTTACCAGAGTAAAATCGTCAAAGTTCAGTTTACTGTCTCAAATCCACACAGATGACCTCAAACACTTTATTTATTATAAAAGCAGTTTACTGTCAAGCAACTTATCAATTAATCAATTAATAATTCTGGCTCTAATTGCGTCATTGACCTGCTTGTAACCTGATACCACACAGTTTCCACTGGATATCGATATATTAATTCAAAATAAATGTCAAATTCAAATATTATTTTTAAAAATTAAGTTATATTCATCATCTTTGTTTCCACAACACCTCGCCTATAATTTCATCACATGTTTCTGGGTCTGGTTTGTTTCCTGAATTTGTTATCAATCAATGAATCAACTAATCAATTAATCAATTAATAATTCTGGCTCTAATTGCGTCATTGACCTGCTTGTAACTTTGTACTACTCAGTTTCCACTGGATATTGATATAATAATTCAAAATAAATTACAAATTAAAGTATTGTTGGTTAAAAATTAAGTTATATTCATCATCTTTGTTTCCATAACACCTCGTCTATAATTTCATCACATGTTTCTGAGTCTGGTTTGCTTCCTGAATTTGTTATTTCCTTCCTGGAAACAGTTTCCTCACGACAGCAGCTCGGTGTCGTTGCCATGGAGATACCTGACAAACAAAAGAAAATGGCCTGGTCTGAAATTTAATAAGAACTTTTTTTCCACCGCAGACATTTTGACTTGTCATAGCCGGGGAAAGCACACGTGTTACTAATAACATGAACAATGGCTCGGTTCTATTTAAGTTCCCCCCCGTGCGGCGTGACAGTGTGACAGCGGCGTGCGCACGTGCGACGCCCGGCCCCCCCCCCCCCCCGACACTGGAGCGGCTACATGTAATTCAGCTGTCATTAATTTTACACTTTACTCCGGTTCTGCTTTTCCTCCTGTGACGTGTCAGAGAATCGACCATGAGAACAGAAGTCAGCAGGAGAATCAAGAAATGAAATGACGGCTGAGTCATTTCTCACATGGGGAGAAGTTCCACTCTCTGTGTAAGGGGGCGCTAGTGAGGTGGTCAAACATGTAACTGTCAATACTTGCCGATCAAAAGCTGACCAATCAGAATTATAGAAGAAAAACCAAGGGACTTTCATTCACATCTAATATCAATCGATGTTAAAATGTTACTTGTTGAGTAACGTGACGTTGATTCATTGGGTTTGTGATTTGCGAAAAACAAAGAAAATAATAAAAACAGTCGTCTCTATTTATGTTATTTATATGAAAGAAGTTTTTATTCAAGGACCTGCTTCTTTTTTCATTCGAGGATATGCGCATTGTTTTGTAAACCAGTTTTACACCAAAACAAATGAAATAAACAACAACAGTGTATAAACAACACTATAGTAACCACATCTTTTTGTCTAGAAATATGTATAAATAACGATTTTTATTAATTTTTGCATCACTGCCCCCCCGAGCTGCTCTGAGACGTGTCCTCCACACATTGAGTCCGTCCTCTGGAGTTCTTCTGTCACACGTTGGTCTTTACACATCGACACGGACTTGGACCTTTTCACCAAAAGCTCTCTTGACATCTTTGTGTTTTCTAAAGTCCTCAGAGTCTCAATCAGAGTTCAAAGCATCTTACGTGAATTATAACCAATTCCATCACGACAGCATAAACAGGAAGTTGTCTGATAACGCCACGGAAACACATGGATGATCTTGCTGGCTGTTGACCAGAGACTATGATGCAGCAGGACTACAACATAAAATGTTAACCCTCATCGATGCTGCTAAAAACCTTAATCCTGATGATGTTTTCCTACACTTGACATCTGTGTCACTTGTGTCCGTCCTGGGAGACGGATCCTCACATGTGTCTCTCTGAGGTTTCTACATATCTTCACCTGTTAAAAGTGTTTTTAGTAGTTTGTCCTGACTCTTGCTGAGGATTAAGGACAGAGGATGTCACACCATGTTAAAGCCCTATGAGACGAATTGTGATTTGTGAATGTGGGCTATACAAATAAAATTTGATTGATTGAATGAAATTTGATTGAAACACATGTTTGAAAGAAAGACGTTGCTTCAACCGACACCGAGTTCTTTAAGTTGTGGTTAGAATAGAATCTGCAGCCGTGAGCGTGCTCCTCCTCCTCTTGTCCCTCGGTCTCGTTCCCGAGCTCGGCGCCGCCCCCCCCCCCCCCCCCCCCCCACCTGAGCTGAGAGTGTTCTGCAGGTCACATCATCAGGCGGCGGCTGCAGGCCACAGTAAATATCACCTTTCCCTCGGTGTCTCTTCAGAAACCTGCTTTTCCAGTAAAGACAGGAACGTGAAACTCAATCTAATCCGTGTCGGGCCCGTTTGCTTTCAGAGGACATCGAGGTGACATGAGTGGAACCGCTATGAACATGAAGATTAATAAGTAATGGCCACGTAGACATGATATTTGCACTCAGATATTTCTGTAGATTACAGCTTTTGATCGAAAGGGAAACACGGCAGACATCTCCTCACATTAGGATTCATCTGTTGATATCATCTTTTCTTTATTATAATCAGTATTTCCTGGGACATTTCTGACGCTGCACAATCCTGCAGCTGCACCAGATCCTGATTCCACACCTGACTCCGGCCCTGATGACTCTAACGAGCTCGCGTGTTGCAATTTATTGACAATAACGATGAAGTGCGTCGTCCCGCGCTGCAAAATGAAATGCTGTTCGTCCTCCGTCCTCTGTAATACTGTTGCCGGTCCCCCTGGCACTTTGTAATTTGCTGCAGTGTTTGTGTTCTCTTTCACACTTTAATATCACGGTATTGCTTCAATTTGAGCTGCAAGATAAAGTTCTATTTCATTTTGTGGGATTAACTTACCGGGTAGCACACGTCTCAAGGTATTTGTTGTGTTTTGTTTTATCTATGAATTATTTAGAGGCTTCAAGAATAGAGAATGGGTTAGACGACTGTACGTCCCGTCTCTCTCCCGGCAATCTCGCTGAGATGTTTAATTTGGTCTGCTAGCGTGGAATCGCACTCGCCACAACTGGGATTAGGCGGTTGGATGTAATTTCCCTGAAGAAGGAGCATGTTGAATTGCAGAATAATGATAAAAGCAGAACTGAAACTGTTTCAAGCAAAGGAAATATGAACTTGTGAATTCTGCGTGCGCTTGAAGTCGTCATGGATTTTAGCTCCAGTGTGAGAGACTTTGCAGAAAGAGGAAGAGGAGCAGAGTTGGAAAATAAGAAACAATGTGATCGGGGGGGTGTGTGTGTGGGGGGGGGGGGGGTCTCGCAGCCGTTGTGGGTTCGTACTAAGTAACATGTTTCACCAGGAGGAACCAGATCGGACCCAAAACTACGGTTAATTATGAAAAAACACAACATGTGAGAAGAGAAAAACAGGGAATCAGACTGACATAGATAGATAGATAGATAGATAGATAGATAGATAGATAGATAGATAGATAGATAGATAGATAGATAGATAGATAGATGGATGGATGGATGGATGGATGGATGGATGGATGGATGGATGGATGGATGGATGGATGGATGGATGGATGGATGGATGGATGGATGGATGGATGGATAGATAGATAGATAGATAGATAGATAGATAGATAGATAGATAGATAGATAGATAGATAGATAGATAGATAGATAGATAGATAGATAGATAGATAGATAGATAGATAGATAGATAGATAGATAGATAGATAGATAGATAGATAGATAGATAGATAGATAGATAGATAGATAGATAGATAGATAGATAGATAGATAGATAGATAGATAGATAGATAGATAGATAGATAGATAGATAGATAGATAGATAGATAGATAGATAGATAGAAGGATAGATACATAGATAGATAGATAGATAGATAGATAGATAGATAGATAGATAGATAGATAGATAGATAGATAGATAGATAGATAGATAGATAGATAGATAGATAGATAGATAGATAGATAGATAGATAGATAGATAGATAGATAGATAGATAGATAGATAGATAGATAGATAGATAGATAGATAGATAGATAGATAGATAGATAGATAGAGAGATGGATGGATGGATGGATGGATGGATGGATGGATGGATGGATGGATGGATGGATAGATAGATAGATAGATAGATAGATAGATAGATAGATAGATAGATAGATAGATAGATAGATAGATAGATAGATAGATAGATAGATAGATAGATAGATAGATACATAGATAGATAGATAGATAGATAGATAGATAGATAGATAGATAGATAGATAGATAGATAGATAGATAGATAGATAGATAGATAGATAGATAGATAGATAGATAGATAGATAGATAGATAGATAGATAGATAGATAGATAGATAGATAGATAGAAGGATAGATACATAGATAGATAGATAGCTGGATGCACAACGTTATAGACAAAATATAATAAAGTACAAGGTACAAATACACAAAAAAGAACATACACAAGATGCTGTGGAATTCCAGCTCAGTTAGAATACAACAGAAAGAGAGATTAAATAAATAAGATGCAGAGGAAGTTGTGATCCTGGTGAAATCACGTCTTGGAAGACTTCACACAAACTGCTGATCAGCTCAGCGGCGACCGGTTTAAAACTCGAGCGGCGTGATCCCGCCTTCCAATCCCGTGATGTAACGTCTGCAGCCGCTCGGTCATCATTCTTTATCCTAATTTACCGAACCCGCTGAAGTTCACCGGGTCCGTTAATGAGCGATTCTCTGTTTTTCTTTACTCGCCGTAGCACTTTTTAAAAATGCTAATGGACTCCCAACAAGCACCTGAGCACGGATGAAAGTGCCCTAATTCCTGCTCCAAAGGTCACTGGGATGAGTTATCGTGGTATAAGCACCTGAAAGCTATTCCCTTGTTAGATTTGACAAAGGGAGGCTGCCACTTCCCCCCTTAAAAATAGTGTTGGGTAATAAATGATCATTTGTGCCGTGCGCTTGCTACCAGCAGTGACTTTTCCTCTGACATAACTTTACTGCCGGCTGATTTACATCCAGAAAAGTTGTCCCCTAAAAATATTTAAAATGAGCGTTTTATTCATGATGCTCAGCAGACGGCGGCGACACACACACACACACCAGCTCTTATTGTGCTTCTTGGGGGAAATGGCTAATTAGTCGGTCATGAAAAATGTACGCGTGCCGGGTTTTACTATCCTCCTGTTAGCTGTGTGACTCAACGACACTTTGGGCTTTTCACAGCAGCTCTGTGGTTATACGACCCCCCCGACCGGCCCCAGTGTGGAATATCTGGACGCCTTCGCTTTGCCGTCATGTCATCACCTTACCGGGGTCAGCCCTATGTTCCCACAGCCCTATGTTCCCACAGCCCTATGTTCCCTCAGTTCTAAGGATTTTACTGACAATTTTGAAAATTAGGCCCTATGTTCCCACAGACCTATGTTCCCAGATTTATTTTGAAAAATTAGTCCCGATGTTCCCACAGCCCTATGTTTCCACAGCCCTATGTTCCCACAGCCCTATATTCCCACAGCCCTATGTTCCCACAGCCCTATGTTCCCACAGACCTATGTTCCCACAGCCCTATGTTTCCACAGCCCTATGTTCCCACAGCCCTATATTCCCACAGCCCTATGTTCCCACAGCCCTATGTTCCCACAGCCCTATGTTCCCACAGCCCTATGTTCCCACAGCCCTTTGTTCCCACAGCCCTATGTTCCCCACAGATCTATGTTCCCACAGCCCTATGTTCCCACAGCCCTATGTTCCCACAGTCCTATATTCCCACAGCCCTATGTTCCCAAAGCCCTTTGTTCCCACAGCCCTATGTTCCCCACAGATCTATGTTCCCAGAGCCCTATGTTCCCACAGCCCTATGTTCCCACAGCCCTATGTTCCCACAGCCCTATATTCCCACAGCCCTATGTTCCCACAGCCCTATGTTCCCACAGCCCTATGTTCCCACAGCCCTATGTTCCCACAGCCCTATGTTCCCACTGCCCTATGTTCCCACTGCCCTATGTTCCCACAGCCCTATGTTCCCACAGCCCTATGTTCCCACTGCCCTATGTTCCCACTGCCCTATGTTCCCACAGCCCTGTGTTCCCACAGCCCTTTGTTCCCACAGCCCTATGTTCCTACAGTTCTAAGGATTTTACTGACAATTTTGAAAATTAGGCCCTATGTTCCCACAGACCTATGTTCCCAGATTTATTTTGAAAAATTAGTCCCGATGTTCCCACAGCCCTATGTTCCCACAGCCCTATGTTCCCACAGCCCTATGTTCCCACAGCTCTATATTCCCACAGCCCTATGTTCCCACAGCCCTATGTTCCCACATTTCTGATATTCATTACAAAATAGGCCCTATGTTCCTACAGTTCCTAACCCTAACCCTAATTTTCTGAAAAATCTAGAAATGTGGGAACATAGGGCTGTGGTAACATAGGGCTGTGGGAATATAGGGCTGTGGGAACATAGGGCTGTGGGAACATAGGGCTGTGGGAACATAGGGCTGTGGGAACATAGGGCTGTGGGAACAGGAACGCTCCCAAATTACGCACACGAGCTTCTATCAATTATCCAGCACGCCGGTCTCTGGGCGACGCCCTCCTCCTGTGCTAACCCTAACCCTGGAAGGTTCTGGCGTGGAAGCTGCTGGGCCGGAGAGCCGGGATCACAGTGACAGTTTCAGGTGGAGGAGTCTATTAATACTTTACCTTCTCCGCCAAAGCATTTCATCATGTTTGGTGTCTGAGGGCTTCCTGCTTCACAAACCGGGGCTGAAGTTATGCATCTCAATCTACGCCTTCATATTTCATGCTGTTGAGGATTATAAATATAAGGACAGACTTTGACCTGGGCTATTAGTTACCCGGGATCCTGTGGGTGGAAGGTGCTTTGTCTCCTGTCAGCTGCCGGTGTAAAAAGCAACAGGATCACAATCAGAGTCTTTGGGATACAATATGAGATATGATACCTGCCGCCGAGGAGGAGGAAGGACAGGAAGGGGGGGGGGGGGCAGGGGAACAACAAACGGTGAGGCGAAACAAAACCAATCAGTCAAAATCAGCCAAAAGGGAGCGTCGGGGGGGCTGTGTGTTTGACAGAAGGTCGAGCTGTGGGTCAGTGTGAAGCTCCACTCTGGTGATTGCTGTTTTCTCTCCGGTGAGACTCTGGTTTTCGGGTTTTCGACCACACAACCTGAGCAGGAAACTCTCTGGAGATCAGCCTCTCTGATAAAAAGGGAAATGGTGAACTCTCTCTCTCTCTCTCTCTCTCTCTCTCTCTCTCTCTCTCTCTCTCTCTCTCTCTCTCTCTCTCTCTCTCTCTCGCAAACCCCTTTTCCACTGTTGAAAACCAGCATCTGGGAATGGGAACAATCGGCTCAGGCTCCGATCAGCTGGGATGGGAACGTCTCACCCGGGTCAATGTGCTTGTTTCTTCTTCGTCTATAGAAGCTGATCCTTGGCGAGTAGCCGTTAATGTTCGTGAGAGAACTTCTCAGTTTCCAGAGCGTTCCGCAGAGTTCTTGTGATCTCTTCCTACATCAGTTATCAGATGCAGAGACCTGATCAGCTGGTACCTGATCCCTCTACTGGTCCAGGACTGTAACACATCTACAGCTACTTCCTGACACTCCTCTACTGGTAATGGGAAACAAGACAATCGCCTTTGTTAACGGGTTTACCTGGTAATTTTGGTGTAAATGAGGTATAACCCTCCCGGTGTCCAGTGTAAAGCTCCACTCTGGTGATTGCTGTTTTCTCTCCGGTGTGAATCTGGTTTTCGACCTCACAACCTGAGCAAGGAACTCTCTGGAGATCAGCCTCCCTGATAGAAAGGGAAATGGTGAACTCTCTCTCTCTCTCTCTGTCTCTCTCAAACCCCTTTTCCACTGTTGAAAACCAGCATCTGGGAATGGGAACAATCGGCTCAGGCTCCGATCAGCTGGGATGGAAACGTCTCACCCGGGTCAACGTGCTTATTTCTTCTTCGTCTATAGATGCTGATCCTTGGCGAGTAGCCATTAATGTTCGTGAGAGACGGCGAGGTGAGAGAACTTCTCAGTTTCCAGAGCGTTCTGCATATTTCTTGTGATCTCTTTGTACATCGGCTCTCAGATGCAGAGACCACAGCTAGAGCCTGATCCCTGGTCCAGGACTGTAACACATCACCAGTTCAGTCTTGACAATCCTCTACCGGAAATTGGAAGCGAGACAATCACCTTATTAACGGGTTTACCTGCGTGTACCTGGTGATTTTGGTGTACATGAGGTATAACCCTCCCGGTGTCCAGTGGATGGGCCTGGTGTTTGTTACGGTGAAGCAGCGCCTTGTTGTTGAACCGACATTTGATCTTGAACAAATAGTGAGAGTCTCTCGGAGTCGGCACCTCGGGGCGTCAGGTTATGTGAGCATCACACGGGTCAAACCCTGGAAGACGGCAGTAAAATTAAAACCTTTATTGCCAACTTTATGGCTTCGCTCCCTATGGCCATTACATTATCTACGGAAAATAACGGCGCTTTGTTCCCATTATCGCTGGAATCTGGAGGAGAAGTATCTGAAGTGCTGGACATGAAAGTGATGTATGTCAGAGTGAGTCTGGAACACTGGAGCTGGACGTTTTGTTCAGTGTCTGGTTCAACGAGCTGAGTTGTGTTCACTGTTTGCAAATAAACACGAGTGCTCAGATATGGAATAAAAAAAAAACCACAACTCTCTGCACCTCAGAGTGTTTCTATCAAATCCAGACTGACAACCCTCACTTGAAATTAACGATTTTTTTTTCCCTGCCACCGCTCAGTCGCTAACCACCCGAAACCTCACACATTGACTTTTCTCCACAGATTGCAACTCATCCATTTTTTAATTGTGTTCATTTTTACCTGGGTCCCACCGGAGCTGCAGCGGCGGTGGTCGTTGTCATCCGTCTGCCCTGACAGCGAGCGGGCGGGGGGGCGCAACGCCACTTCCCACCCCGAGCTGATGTGTCAGGCTTATCACACAGCCGAGCGATCCCGAGGTGACATCCTCCACTGAATCAGTGACATTTCACGGACGGTGCAAATCTATCCGTCTTTGTCAAGCAGCCGCCTCAGTTTTAGCATTCCCAGAGTTAGCATATTGATCACCAGGAAACGCATGAGTGAGGACTTCTTGTTTTCCGCTCCTTCACTCGGGCGTCCTGAGTCCACTGGACTCCTCTGTCAGAGTCGGGGGTCTTAATCTGCCCTCTGCAAAGCTGCATAAAACATGGAGGTCTTTTGTCATTCAGCACGCAGAGAACTCACCAAAGACTTTCTCTTTGTGTCAGAAAGTTCTCTGGAGGAG